>NW_028281391.1:977500-1007500 GCF_059751285.1 Brachycentrus maculatus | reverse complement strand
GCGGACTAAAGGCGACAATAAACAAAAGAAAATACTTTATTTATTCGGCAGTCACTTTGTGTTAATATCAATCTTAGTTTTACTTCTTAAATACCTGGTAAAATTTTTAATCGAAAAACAAAAAGTTTCATCGACACTTATTGCATTTTTTAAAAATATTTTAATTGGATTTCTAATACACCGTCATTGTTTCAGGACATGGCCAGGACTACCTGAACCTCGCTGTAAGGGATGGGGGTGTGTCGCTGACTATGGGGTTATCGAATGGCAAGCAGGAGATGCACATCAAGCCCACAAGGGTCAGGTTCGATGACCACCAGTGGCACAAAGTCACCGTTCACAGGAGAATACAAGAGGTAATTTAGTTATCTTAATAGTTTAGTAAAAGTATTTTAAATGTATGTTGATATGCCTGAATGTATAAAGAAAAAAAAAGAAAATTGAGTGTCATGTGTACTGTAAGAAGATGATAATAAATATGATGAAAATAATATCAAGTGTACACAAACAATATTGTATATTTAATGTAATATAAACTAACTTAGAAGTAAAAAAAATGTAAGGAAAGTAACATGCATTTTTACACGATTCTCTTAATTATTGTAAATTAATGCATTTATTTTGTGGCTAGATTTTTTTTAATGTTAGAGATGTTAGTAAATAACCACTCACCGAGATTTAGGTCTATCGGTTTTAAGACGTACCCGTCTCTTCGTCAGGACAATCACTAAACCAGCATGCAAACAGTACTACCTGCCTCTACCATAATAATTTTTCTAAACAAATAATCACACAAAATATTAACCACATGCGTTTTTAGTACCCGAGGACCAACATACAAGGACTGCTGATCAACCAACACTAAAAGAGTATTTACCAGACCCCGTTTTTAGAATAGTACCATGGTAGTGACGTATAGTATTGTAAGCATGTTTTTATAGTGAATGTCCTGATGAAGAGACCGGTTTCGTCTAAAAACTGGTAGATTTTAATCGCGGCGAGTAGTTATATACTAACATTACTTACATCATGTAATCATTCTCTTTGTTCTGCGACTGTCATATTAATAATTCAGTACAGTATATATATTTTCTTTAATAAACTTATTATCTTTATAGCAACTTCTTTAACAGAGCGTACAAGTAATGTTTAAGAAGGAAGTAAATTTTACAAACTTTATGTAGAATTGAAATATATACAATTTATTAGGTAGAAAATTAGTAGACTTAAAATTAATCTTACGGTAAATCAAAGTCATAATAAAAAGTGAGTCTGTTAAAATAATTAGGGAAAAGTTATTATTTTATAATAAAATATTAATAAACATTAAATTTAACACTTTCCTTATCATTCATCGTTCAGTTAGGTATAATGCCACTTTAAAAAACATCTACTTTTTGACTACTGGATTCGGAATAATCATTCCATGTAGACTAAATGTAGACTCAAGTGAAATTGTTACGGTCTGACATTTACACAAAACTATAACTTGAAAGAGAGAGAGAAAAAAAATGAATCACAATGGGAATATTTTTGTTTTTTCGAAAATATCAATAATATCTAGTCACTTTCGATTTTAAATTCACTGTCTCAGTCATGGCTTATTTATTGAACGACTACCTCCAATTTGGGAATCCTCATTAAAATCGACATGGAAATTGGATGCGCCATGTTTGAATATATTAAGTTATAATTGCCACACCCCCGAAATAGAGCCTTACGTAAGATAGAACCTTTACCTACGTAGTATTAGAATATGTAAATAAGCTCACTGCAAGATGCAAATATTTGCTAGTCTCATTTGCAAGAAACACTATTATTGGAATCTGGGAGATTTCATTCGTCGCGAAGTTATATTTGGTATAACGAATGCTTCATTTCATTTCTATTATTTTAAATTTAAATTCACTAAGAAATATCCTACAGATATTATTTAAATATGAAAAGCTACAAAAAAGTCACGGGATAAGCAAAATAAAATCTGCCAAGAGTTACTTCTCATTTATGTGAAACAAAAAACAACAAAAAATGTTAATGCCAACTTTTCGTTTTCTCATTATTCTTCTATTTTTTTTTAATATCAGAATATCATCCATCATTTATCAATTATAAAATCAATCAAGGCATTGAGATTGAGTTTTCAAGACAAAAGGCATTTATGTTACAAACGGATGAATTTTTCCATCACAATATTTTGAATGCGTGAAAGTTTTTAATCCGTTTCTGCTATTAAAAAAAGTAACTTTTGTCAATAATAGAATTAACCGATCAAGTAACATGCAATTGATATCAATTGAAGCAAAAACACAACTTTCGAAATTTTATTCGTTTATTTTGTACGAATCTTGTCATAATGGGTAGAATCGTGAATGTTGCACACTTTACAAAGTGATCACTCAACCCACCGATGACAGGTTGTAATCCCTGTAAATTTTTAGACTTCGTATTCTTAGTATTCTTCGTCATCTATGCTGAGATTATTATTTAAAAAGAAAACAAGTTTTCTTATCAACTTCCACTTCCTTTGCAGCGAATACGTCCACTCCGGACGACAACTTGCAATGCTCAATAATAGCAACATTTAGGAGTCGATTCCCGTTTTTTAAATCACATTTTCATATGGTGTACGGAGTGCGTGGATGTTTTTGGCATCGTCAGGGAAGGGTAATCAACTATAACCTAACTATGAGTATTTCAATGTTTTAGAATTATTACATAAACTCTGATGATAACAAGGTTCTTGTCGAAACCGGTTGGAAAAAGTGTATCACTAAAAATTGGTTGAAACAAAGTTGTTTTATTTTATAAAGTTTATAAAATGTGCCACAAGTATCTAAAAAAACATTTAGGAAAATGTCTTATCAACTTTTAACTGTTTTTTTTTATCATTCGACTATTTGAATAGATCATCACTCGTATAAGATACGACTGAATTCAATGTCATATTTTACAGTTATCTAATTCTACACAGTACTTAAGGGTAGAGTATAAATTCATTTTGTTGACTACCCTAATCTGGGAACAATATTTCATATGCGACATAATAAAATCAGATTTTTAACCATATCCAAAACACAATGGAATATATTCGCCGAGGCTTGCTCGACCGGAAGCGTGGGATATAGAAATATGCGGAAGTACCTGGATGTCAGGAGGCTTAATAAACGTCAAATATGTGTCAAAAGGCGCATGAATGTGTAGAGATAAAGCCTGAGGGTTGCTTTGAGTGACTGAGTAGTTCGAATTCCAGGCTACGGGCCGAAGGTAAAGAATCCGCTTAGATCACATGCCTACCTTTTCATTTTACCTAAATATTTATGTAATTCACAACATTTTTAGTATGTTCAAATACTTGTTCACAAATCTGGGTTAATTTTACATTTTTGACATCTCAACATAAATAAAGAAGAAGCCTAAGATGGTTGTTATCCCTGTAAATGGCCAGACTTCCATATTCTTCATCTTTGTTGAGATGTCAAAAATTATATGTAAAATAACTCATATATTTGAAGATAAATATGTAATAGTTTTACTCTCACGGAGCAAATGTCACTTAGGTTCATAATGATAATGCTATGGGCACGTGTGTATTTTAAAAATACCAAGCATCTTCATTCTGATTTTCAACAAAATGTCCTTGACCTTATAATCAAAAGAATGGTCTTTTAGGACCCTTAAAAATGCTCATAAAATGGCTCTGTCTTCTATCTGCGAAGAGATCTCTATTTAATTATTATTGTTGCTCGCTGTACCCACTAAACTTCACGTCATTTTTCAGCCCTTCGTTTTATGGATCATAAAATATTTTTGATACCATCTAATACAAAGAAATAGGGTAAAATAGTGCAGGAAATCGGTGGGCATTCTTGGATTTTTTTATGGATTGTGTATCATAACACAAAAATATTTTCATGTGAGATTTGTACTAAAACGACATACTAATTTTCAATATTAACAGCACTTAATATTTTTAAAATCTTTTAAATTAAAGGAGTTGACCATTTATTTTTAACTATTACCATAAATAACACATTTTTTATCATTTATCGTTCAAATTGTGTAATACCACTTTAATAAACACTAATTCGTGACTACCGGTTTCGGAATAATCATTCCATCATCAGGTCATCAGGACCAAGAAATTTCAGTACGAAACTTTATTCTATTGTAGAATTTTAAATTTTGTTACTAAAATAGAAAAAAAAACAAATAAAAATGTTTGTGTAAAAAGTGAATACGTATACCAGATAGCTTGATGCTCTGACTTCCATATTCCCTTCGTACAAAAGTAAATTCTTGGTTCCTGATATTCATTTAATACGTATATCTAGTTATTTCATAAAATATGCGAAAAAAATTTCACCCACGTAAGAAAATTAAAATATTTACTTAAAAAAAAAACAGATTTTGTCCATGTAATGTGAGTGGTTTTGATTACAAGCATATTCAACTTCTAAACATCGAAGATAAATGGGTATGCAGTCTTACGCAGAATGGTTCTGTAAGTGTTTAAATTGATTACTTAAGCAAATTGATCATAGGTTGTAATCCCAATAAATAATATGAAAAATGATCACATACGCAAGCAGGTAATAAGTCATAATCCCTGTAAATTGTACTTTAATAAATTGATCATTTTTACAAGCATGTGATGGGTTGAAGAAATCTTTGTAATAATTGTTGAATTAAACACAGAATTTTTGAGTCTACTAAATTGTATTTTATTGTTATAAAACACTTATCAATATTGTGAAAAAAAAATCGCTTGGTTACGGTATTTTCAAACTTTCGTTTGAAACAATTGTCACAATATTCATTTTTATGTATTTTTTTAACAATAAAATACAACTAAGTAGACCAAAAATCGGTGTTTGATATAAAAATTAATACATAAATTAAAATGGAGTTCTACAAATTTAACGCCAAATCAATAAATAAATGAAAAAGTCTTTATTTTGTTCTCATATATTTTTAATTCATCACTGAGAGTTGAGAGACCTTTGATATATCTTGTGTACAATTTCATTAATATCGTCAATATTATTTTACCAACTATCTGTCAAATGTTAATATATATTAATTCGTTTAAGGGGTGTTTAGTTTGATTACATCGCTCCAGTTTAGTATTCGGGTAAATAAATCTTCATTAAGGGTAGCAATCGATACCGATCTGAAATAGGGGTAGTGGGAAGGAATGGGGGCGGTCTCCCAAAATAGGATCCTTTGGAACAAAACCTTCATTCTTCTGCTTCCTGCAAGTCTCGAGGGGTTGGATTTAATACAAAATAAGGGATCAGACATTATCCGTCAATATATCTAAAATCGTTGGCAATATTTCTTGATTTGTTTATTTTTAAAGAATTAACGTGTGGGTATTTTATTAAACATTATATTTTTATACTCGTATAACAATACGTTCATGAAACTTTGTCACAAGTTTCATTGTGAGAAGAAATATGTTTAATTTTTCAAGTTTCGAAGAATGAAAATTATTTTTGAGGTATGAAAATTAAATACATATTTGTAAAATATCAATTTTGAGTTTAATAATATAAACGCGATGAACAACACATGTGAACATCTGTTGTTTTCGAAAGAAGTCGTATTTGCATTAATAAACGCAAAATGTGGTCTTATGAAAGTGTTTTTTTTTAATATTTAAATCATCATGTTATTCCACACAGTAAATGTCATTTACGTCTCCGAAAATATTTTAATAATTTTATAATAAATTTCTAAACGTATAATAAAGTGCTCAAATATTATGTATTTAAAATAATTTCATTCATCATTTTAAAAATTTTGTTTGTTTGTTTCAGATTTCGCCGATAACCAGCTTCTGCAGGGTGAGTTTGATAATTTTAAATTTATATATTTATGAAAAAGTCACTGCAACTTTTATCCAAAAAAAAAATCGATTAATTATCTAATGATGTTTTTAGGCCAAGTTTTCCGTTAGTTTTTTTCAAATAATCACTTAACTTATTTTTTTACGTTTTTATATCTTTAAATTTATTGTTAATTTTTATATGTTTTTATTTAATATTATTAATCAATTTTTTATGTGCGTCCACAAATGTCAAGTAATCATATGGAATTAGTAAGCTTTGAAGACTGTACTCGTATAAGATGTCTAAGTAATTATATGATAAGTATTAAGAAGATTTATTAACAAAAAAAATTCACGTATCTACAATGATGAATACATTTTTTACATATGATACAACAGGAAAGGGGGTTTCTTAAAAGATAATATTATTTTAAAGCTTTATATAAAAATCACTAAAAGCTTTTATAAAGCACAAAGGTATAATATTTCATTGGAATTGGTTGTGGCTATCGTGTGACCAAAAGAAAATGGTGCGGAAAAGCTAATAAATGAGAAATTTTCTCACTTTTTTCAACCATATCCGGGTAAATGAATGGTTGATTTTCCGCCATTTCTAGATAAATGAATCGCTTAACCTACATTTGTGTTGGATCCATTCAATTCAAGGCGTTTTGTTAAACTATCCCTTACGGAATAGTTTAGATAAAGCCAAAGATTGCACAATGCTCGTTTACAATGTTGTATGCACAGAACACACACAGAAAAAAACATCCAGATGTATGGGATATTATATAATAAAATAACAACTTCCAGTCTATTGAGGTCGGTTACGGCGAAACCCGCTGGGCGAAATAAATGATCAAATAAAATTAATGTGGAAAAAATTACATAGTATTTATTATTTATAAAATGCAGTTCCACCAAGAAATGTCAGTACAAAACTAAAATGTAATAAAAAAATGGGGTATTCTTAATTCATCTTGGATATTTCAATTGTGTTCCTACATTATCAACTGCTTCATAATATAAATATTTCATTATTTGTTTATGATGATGTTAGTTTTTTTTTCATTAATAACAAACATACAAAAAAAACGAAAAGTTTAATTCGAGTATTTTGTCATTGCCTTCTTAAATAATGTTCAAGAAAAGTCTTACAATGAAAAATATTGACATTAATTTGCAACTAATATATATTATCTATCACAAGTGTAAACATAAACTGATTTTTTATTGAGACGGTACAATACATACTTGGTACAAAAGTGACAGGTCACAAGTCTTGTAAATACCCTGACTTCTTAGTAAGTAGACTTGTTCATCTTTGAAGAGTATCAATAAAAAGCGTTTGTTTTTTAAAGCAGTGTATTTTAATAATGGTCAGGAGAATAATCGGCGTGTATGTATGAGGTTGGTAATAGAAACAGAGGAAAACTGATAAAAATTGGTATTTAAAATTCTTTAAAGTCGTCAAAAAGTCAGGTGAGAAGTCATAATAATCGGCGCGTATGTATGAAATGATTCATGAATGTGAAACACGAGAAGATTGTGTGCAATAATAGATTGGTGTGGCGTTCTATTCTCTCTGCCTACCACTACAAGGAAGCAGCGTGATGTTTGATGAAAAAAATGTGTTTAAGTCATTCACACGAACTTTATTTCTCCTTTAAAAGTATTTAAAGTTAAATAAATGCAATTAAACGTTCAGACACCATTCTGGTCGTACATTTATTTTCTTTTATTAAAAATAAACTAAGAGGGAGAAGTTTTATCTTCGGCTCCATTTACTTGAAAACAATATTGCAGGAAACTAATTTAATGTAATTCCCAAGTCGTGAAAAATTCATTCTTCAGTATTGTAGGTATACACTTTTAATGTAAGTTTTTTTTTACAGTTAAGGGAGGATTTACCCATCAGTTTACATCCATTGTATTAAAAATACATATTTACATATTTTTTAAATAATGTTACTTAAGGTGAAAATAATCGATGGCCCCCAACTCAATTAGCTGTAAACCTAGGTAACATTTAACGTAGTTTTATGTTTCTTGAATGTTTTTCGCAGATACTTTGTGGCAAATAAACACTATAAAATTAAACAACTTTGTTTTAACCACTTATTAATTAAAATACTCATAACTAATTAATAATTTGTAATAAATTATCAGTATTTTAATGATTTTAATGTTTTAGAATTTAATAAACCCTGATGATGACAAGGTTCTTTTCGAAACCGGTAGGTTAAAGTGTACATATAATATAAAAGTGTTTAAAACAAAGTTGTTTTATTTTATAAAATAATTTTAAGTTTTTTTAAAAAATAGTTTTCAAAAAAAGAGTGAAAGGCAAAGGCTTAAAAAAATTATTAAAAATATTTTTTTGCCACATTCCTATATATATTCTGTTTAAATTATATGCTGTTTAATGGATATAAAACTTCATTTTATGCATGAAACAGTATAAGATAGCAAGTCAAGAGAATCTAATGATCTAATTCATTGGGTGTACATCAGGAACTATATCCATCCTGCTGTGGCTCTAATAATCTCGTTTGTTGCCAAAAAAAACGTTCATGAAATGTTTGAAAGGTTTTTCCCGAAATATTTTACATACTAGGAGATGTCTGAAAATATTTTTAAAACATATTAAATTTGATTTTTCGATTGTTGATATTTTTCTTCACATTATTTTGAGTTTGTAAAAATGTTTGCGTACAAATACTGGATGATGAAACTCCAATAAATAATTCTTAGCCAATCCAGAAATAACGAACTTATATTTAGACATAATCAAAATTAAAATTAAAATTAAATTTTCAATTTAAAAATATATTGACTTCTTGTTAACCTTGTATATTTTCAATCTGCTAGATATCATACACTTCATATGTGTGTATATAATTTTGTGTTGTATTATTTTTTAAATTAATTAATTAATTTGTGATATACTGCGTAGAAATGAGAGAAGAAAACTTTTCGAACAAATTAAATTACATGAATATCGTTTTTTAAATACTCTCACATTACTTTACTTTAGAAAAATATATTTTCCAGATGGTCTCACCCTAATTGATCACATTAGGATCGTGGAGACGAATTTTCAATATTACATTACTGTTTTTCCAGATACTTTAAATTTAATACGGTTTTATTTTACTCTGCCTTTGAAAAAATTATATTGGGTAGAGATACGAGTATTATACAAGGATGTCCCAAAAGTCATGTTTTTATTATTGTTGCTGCAACGCTTCTAGTTGTAGCGTGTTTAAACTGATTCAGTGATGTGTGGGAAACTCTAAGCTATAAAACGCACTAAAGTTTAGTCTGTTGTGAACATCACTATAATCAGAATAACTGATTTAGAGCACTCGACAAAAAGCTGTCAAAACTCACGAATTGCTAAGAAAGTTTTTTTCTATCGTATATATAAGTTTCAAAAGTGTTGGGTTTTTTTATTCCATGGGGTTAAAGCCTTACTCAACTAGAAACTGAGGAAATGCGAATGCTTAGATGGTCAGCTGGAGTGCCATTTAGATAATAGATAAATAGTTCACGCATTCGTTTAAGCCTGGGTGTAACTGACATAAATTTTAATGTAGAGGAAAGGCAACTGAGATAGAATGACCACATAGGACGTATAGAACCTGAACATATTATAAACCAGGCAACCGCCATGGATCTTCCTCGTAAGACATTTAGAAGAAGACCAAAAAATTCATGGATGCTACAGAAAGATAACATGATTCGAAGGTATGACTTGAGTGACGTTGTCCTAAGACCTACAACCCGAGGACAATGTGATAAGTTGGGATAGAGCCAGGAGAAGAATATCGAAACTGATCTTAAAGGACTCCATTTTGAAATGAGAATTTTGAAGGTAGTTCCCATCGAAGCTTTCAAGAGTATGTACTGAACATGGAGTGTTCCTTGAAGAGTATTTACAATATGTACAAGAACTGTTCATTACTTTTTTTGAGAAATATATTTTACACGACTTTTGGGACTCACCCTGTACAAAGTGAGTAGGGGAGAGTGCCCATGGATGGGACGTTTTTGATTTTGCCTCTCTAGTTCTTCTCTGTAAAATAAATCACAAAAAGTAAACGTGGTTACTCTTTATTCAATCTTTTAGCTACAAATATGACATACTTTGTTTTCTTAAAAAATCAACCTAACTGCCTGAAAAATCGATTTCAAATAATGTCTTAAAATGTCCCATTCATAAACACCCTCCCATGAGAGGGACACCAGTATACCATGAATGGGACATTAATTAAAATGCTAGATTGATGGAATAATTATATTTTAAAACAAAAATCATCTGTAGACACTTTCGTATAATACGTAGACACATGTAAAAGAAATTTTATTAAACATTATCGCAACATATTTGGCAAAAAAAGTTCAGATATCTTAATATTCCACAATTTTCATGGGCCACGAAATTTACATTTAAGCCATTGCATAAAAGTATATTGATATTCTCCTTCACATATGTGACACAAATTATCCTCCTTTCCTTTTGTTTTTGTCAGTGATACACCTTCTATTTCAACTGATTTATCTGAACTGATCTCTGTCATCACTCATTGAAATATTTTGTTGAAAACTGAGTTTTTTAAAAACTCTTTTAGCGTTTGGCTTATTTTTTGGTCTATTTGTAGGTTTTCATTTTCCATTCTTCAATAATTGTATTTTCAAAAACTTGTCCTTTTCTGAAGTGTCAGATATTATACTTGATTTCTCCTTACTGATTTATTTCTGTACTGTAGAACATATTCTTCCAGCTGAATTTAAATACGTGGAAAGTATTTCTTCTCGCTTCAGACTAAACTGACTAATTAAAAAAACTAACTTACGATCACGCCGCTTCCCCGTAGGGATAGGTAGAAAGAATAGAACGCCACACCACTCTTTGCAAACATTCTTTTCGCCTCTTCCACGTTCATGCATCTCCTCATACATACTTGCCGATTGTTACGACTCCTAACCTGACCACTTTCAACTATTTGGCTTACCTGATCGTGCCATGTTTTTCTCGGTCTTCCTCTGCTCCTTTTTCCAATAACATTCGCCTAGTAAATTTGTTTAACCGTTCTATTTTCACTCATTCGTTCTACATGTTCAAACCATCTCAACACATTTTTCTTAATTTTATCGATTATGCTTATCTCAGCTTTGCATTCCTTCCTTATTTCACTATTTGAACATCTATCATACATCGTTTTGTCGCACATTCTTCTGAGAGATCGCACTTCGACTGCATTCAGTCTACTTTCATCCTTATTTTGCCAACTCCATGTTTCACTTCTATACATTAGAGTTAGAACCAGGACTCCGTTATGCACTGCCAGTTTAGCTTCCGCTGATAGGCTCTTTTATTTCCTATCAGCCTTTACATGTTTGACATGTCTATAAAGAGAAGATTTTCCTATTGCATATGTCTTTGTAACCGACCTAATATTTTACTTTTATTTAAAACCTCTTCTACAGCAGCTTCAATTAGAACGTTGGTGATTGATGGTTGGTGAACTATGGCGTGTTTTTAGCATTATAACCTAAAAACAATATAATGTTTACAATGCGTGCAATACAAACGAGTACAAACGATTTTTAATATAAATTAAAAGTATTCGCCATGAATGGGACAATTTTCCCTTGAGTGGGACCGTCCCATTCATGATCACTGCGCGCGTCCCATTCAAGGGAATGCGTGATTTTTACAAAAATAGATAAATCGATACATTTATACTAAAGTAAATTTGATGAAACATACTTTATAATATCCTGAGAGAACCAACTTAAATAATTGTATATATCAATTGCAGCACTTATCAAAACCTATATGTACAAACAAAATCAAATTGCAGTATATAATTTACTTTTTGACGCAAAAAATTTGTAACACGTCTTACTCGCTTCACTGTCAGTCGAGAACTGAGGTTTAAGGATTAATCTGTCTTATATCGTAGCGTTCACGTTGGGTAATTTTTAATTTTTTTTTGTAACAATAGTTTGGGCTGGAGGACGATTGTCCCATTCATCCTCTGTCCCACTCATGGGCACTCTCCCCTACAAAAAGTAGAAAATGGTTCACGAAGCTGAATTACGTGACTAAATATCCAAATAATTGTTGATGGATGAGTATCGAATTTAGCAATGCTCAAATTCACGTCTTGGAATTGAGTGAGAATTTTATATCGGATCACGAGCTTTAAAGTAGTTTAACGGGTACCATTTTTTACTGCTAAATTGACAGAGAATTTATCTTGAGACTTGAGAAAATTGGACACCACTGAAACTTTAGCTTTAAGTTTAAAAAATTCGATTAGAAATAATTAAATTAATTACAATTGTATAAGAAATAATTCATCCATTTGATGTATTGTATAAACAAGTTAATCTTTGTAAGAAATACATGTATAAAAAAACAAACAATAGTTTTCACATAATTTTCTAGAAAATAACGGTCACTTGTGTATAATACTTGAACGCATGAACTAAAAATCGACATAAACGCAACCCTTTTGTGTATGTAAAACGATAGCAGAAAATTATGAAAAAAAAACTATTGAACTCGTGAAAAAACTAACCGACCACCACACCACCTTTCCGCAAGGCTAGACAGAAAGAATAAAACGCCAAACAGCTCTGTCTTTGGAAATATTTTTCGCCTCTTCCAAATTCATGCATCATTCAGATTCATTATTTTTATTTTGTCAAAAATAAATCGTTTATGACTGTTGTCAGAATAGTCCTAATTATATATTTCAAAAAATATTCACCCGAATTTTATGAAATTAATGGCGAACCATGTGTTCTGTAAAATTTTATGTTTATTTTTTAAATTTATTTCTAAAACTGATTAATAAATTAGGTATTACGTTAAAAGTTACGACCACGCATTTCCAAAAAACATGATGAATTGTGACAGATTTATAAGCTTGTTTCATGTTCCTTGTATATATATAACTTTAGTATGCAATCAAAACCCTAAAAATTATATCGTTATAAAAATATATTAACATCTCAACATAGATGAAAAAGGAAATTGAAGTCATAGGGCTTATGATCTGTATTAGGCTGGTTAAGTGATTACTTTACACACGTCCTACGTTCACCATTCTATCCATGACTGATAACCATACTAATCTTCTTCATCTACGTTGAGATGCCAAAATTTAAAAATAACTCCCAGGTGGAGAATATTCTGATTTGTAAACAAGTATTTAGACACACTATAAATGTTGTAAATATCACTTTTAATAGTATTTTATACTTTCTAATAAACTAGCAGCACACGATGGAGTTCTGGTTCCAACCTTTAAATATGGAAATAAAACATAGAGTTAGTCATATAAGGATTAAAGTAAACTTAATAAAGTCGAAATGCGATCTCTCAGACGTATGTAAATGAATCTTCAAGTCTTTATTCATTGTCTTCTCACCTCTGTACATCTGCCTCCACATTGCTTTCCCTTAGGCATTTCTTTGGTCGTTGCTTTTGTGTGTATTTCTCAGGCATTATTGCTTAATTTCACACCCTTTCGAGCTAACAGAATCTTGCTATAGTTTCACTCTCCTTCACATCTCGAGTATTTTGAATTAAACTTTACAAGTTGAATTAATTATTTAATAGGACGAAATACGTTTACCGGATTTATTATACTAATTAATAAGGCAGTCACCTGGGCACGTCCCTCAGTATAAGGGTTGAGGGTTGGCTCGCCTATTTATAGCTAGGCTACACGTTTAACTATTCAAGTGAATGCAGCCACCCCAGGAGACTTCGCTGAAACTTCAGATAAAGTAATGGGGATGGTTTCACTCATTAGGGATGAAATGTTTCCCTGTGCTCTCTTGCTATAAATGATTACTTATTAAATTTAACATAGTCATTCATAAGTGTGGTAGCAATTCATAATAATTGCTGTACACATGACGTATTTTCATGAGGCTTTTGAAGTTTATATATATATTCATGTTGTTAAGTTTATATTTATAGGGGTTTGAGTATAAACTTAAACGTAGATGGAAGCATTTGTAGTTTCTAAAACCAGCCGATAAAAAAATATATGTTAAACCGTTAAAGAATAACACTCGTTTTTTTTACCACTTATAATGATGACTAGTTTCGAAAGCTATTATCCTTCTTCAGGTCTAAATATGAACTTATATATTAACCGGTCTTATATTTAGACCTGACGATGGAAGCATAGCTTCCTAAACTAGTCGTCATAATAAAATAAATACAAGTGGTAAAAAAACAATTGTTTTCTTTTACAATTTCATAATGTCTTACCAAGTGTATGCCGAAACAATAAAAAAAATTACTTTTACATTTATTCGTTTCTTTCCTCAAAATTCTTATTTAAATCAGTTTTCTACATATTTTAGGTACCTCTACTTGTTTCTTCATTTCTTACCCATATAGCAGTAAAATCCTTGAGGCCATTTACAATTGTCACTTGTAACTTATTAAATAAATTAAAGGATGTTGACAAGATTCTTGAATGTAAGACTGATCACCTTGCTTTAGTGTACATGACGAAAGAATTGATCAGATCAATCAGAACCTAAAATCTAGTGATGTCCAAAGTCTACGTAACCGGAGGGCATATATGAGTTAATGTAAGGATTAAGAAAAAACTTATTTTTCTTCTAATCCTTATCCGCAACCAATGGTGCATAGGGCACTGCATCGTAGCGACGTAGTGTTATCTTGGTCGTTAATTGCACGAAGACAAGGTGATCTGCCCTGCGCTTCTTGTACCAGTCCAGGGTGATATTAAATATGTAAATATGAGAGTGAAAATCGGTCATATTTATTTTGACCCCCCTGGGAATAGAACCCGGGACGGTGCGCTATGGAGGTGCGCTAAGAAAAAAACTAGATCAGACATAAGATCCTCTCTGCATACCCCTGATGATGCCTTAAAAACGAATTCTTTATAAAGGTATTGGTTTCAATATCATAAATTTATTATTATTAACTAT
This sequence comes from Brachycentrus maculatus, assembly GCF_059751285.1. Lineage (NCBI taxonomy): Eukaryota > Metazoa > Arthropoda > Insecta > Trichoptera > Brachycentridae > Brachycentrus > Brachycentrus maculatus. The sequence continues at coordinate 992,673 of NW_028281391.1, read as the reverse complement.
TCATTTTATCGAAAATATTTACTGGTACAATGAGCAACCTGTGGGCGATATCTACCCTCTTTAAGGACATACCTCCAAAATAAGGAAATAAATTAAAAGATTTTCTTATTTTTTACATCTTATAATACATTTCTGATAAAAACTATCCTTACTTTTGAACTAAATGCTCGTTATCAGAATATCAGGAAATATTAGCAACGACTTGACCTTTGCTTTCGTGGCTACGTCTAAACTTTAAGGAGCTTATAGTTTGAAAGAGGCTTAGTTCGTCTTTATGTCAATAAATGTATCATTATACTTTATTCTGCGGCTCAATACAGTTTAAATATTTTGAATTGAACCCACCTATTACGCATTGGAGGTCAATTTTAGCATTTTTTTGCTTGGTAAATGCCACTTTATCTTTACAAAGTTTTACCTGATAAATACCGGTCCATCTTTCAATATATCGGTGTTTGAAACTGATACGAAATGCATAGAAATTTTGGCATTTTTTTGCTTGGTAAATGCCACTTTATCTTTACAAAGTTTTACCTGGTAAATACCGGTCCATCTTTCAATCTTTTGGTGTTTGAAACTGATACGAAATGCATAGAAATTTTGGCATTTTTTTGCTTGGTAAATGCCACTACATCTTTACAAAGTTTTACCTGGTAAATACCGGTCCATCTTTCAATCTTTTGTTTGAAAATGATACGGAATGCATAGAAATACGTGTTTCAATAGATTTTAACAAACAGTGGTATTTACCAAGGAAAACGTAAATTAAAAATAAATCCTTTCCTTAAAGATCGATATTCTAGATATCTCAACTTGATAAACACAAGTGTATAAAGTGATCGCTTAAATCAGCCAAACACCAGCTCAGAAGCCCTGGGATGCTCAGACTTCCATCTTCTTTCATATAAAAAGGAACGATGCATGTTTCATATTGAGATATCATTAATATGTAATTCCTGTTCTAACCTTTATCCGCATCCAATGGTGCATAGGGCACTGCATCATATTGGCGCTGTGTTATTTTGATCGTATCTTCACACGAAGGCAAGATGATCACTCTTGCGCTTCAGTGACTAGTCCAGGGTAATATTAAATAAATATTAGAGTGTAAAATCACCCCACCCCCCCTTTGGGAATCGAACCCAGGACCTCCAGCACGGCAACTAAACAAGCATTCTTTTACACTACGGAGGCAAACGTGTTATAATATATCATAAAATTTAATTCTAATAATTAATTTTTATCAATTGTTTTTATTAAGGGTAGTATTTTCAATAAAATATTTTTTTTACAAATAAATATAAGTGATTTTATCACTCTAATATTTATTCAATATTACCCTGGGCTGGACCTGAAGCGGAGGGGTGATCACCTTTCTTTCAAGTGTTAACACTGCGTTTATATGATCCAGTGTCCTACGCACCATTTAGGTGCGGAAAAGGGTTTGATTTTTTTTACACATAAAAAAAGTACGAAAAAACTCATTTTAAATGTTTCCAATTGAACTTTTAAAAAGCATGTGGTAGTAATCTAAAAACTGTAAAATTTTAAAATCTTTAGAATCATTCGATGGTTTGTCGGTGACTTTCCACATTTTACACACGGGTTTGAAAATGTACGATGAGATGCCTGAATGTACGAAGAATGAAAAGAGTATGAAAGAATTTAAAAACAAATGTTTTATTTACTGTAAAGTGATGTAAATATATACAAAAAAAATGTTATTTGAATGTAACTAATAGTTTATATTAGTTGTTATATAAGCTAACTTAAGAAATAAATAAAAAAATAATATAAACTCCAAATATTTTGTAAGAAAATATTACCTGCAATGCGATATGATATGCTCGCAAGCCTCTGTTTGATACATTAAGTATACTTATAAACCTTAAGTGGCTTACAGTATGTACTTAAAGGAAAGATCTCTTCACTTAAATAGTATCCTACTTAACAATTCTGTGTAATAACATTTAAATACATTCAAACCTCTAATTAACACACGAATAAATCAATTGTGATATGTGAGGTATTTAATTATTATTTTTTTCATTTTTCTCATTTATTTATTAAATATATCTTTATCTGTTCATGTATTTTTTGTATTTTAGAACTTTAGGCATACATAGTCTTTCTTGAGCCAAAATACCTACTTGTTAAAATTTAATACAATTTATATATAAATATATTTTGTACGAGATGGTAACATTTACGCTTTTAAATATTATTACCATAAAATGAATGATATATTATTTATTGATTAGGCATCCGATTTGTGAATGACAGCTTGAAAGGGGTGAGTCTTTTGCTCAAACTCACCAAATAAAAAAAATGAGTTGACCCTTATTATTAAAGTTCTCGAATTTACAAAACGAGGTTCAAAATGAAATAGGTCACTCTTAAGACCGTTGAGGTACTTGGTAAAGCCTGGATTTAGATGCAACTAACGGGGCGATATTATTTCTCAATGGGCTTATACACAACTGAGCCATGCGCAAAAGGCAACATGGCTCTCCAATGGAATTATGTTGTTGTCTGAGAACGTTTATCAGCGCAACGTCTGTATTCATTGTTTTATAAATAATGAAACTAGATATTCTGCAGTGAAAGGCTTAAGGGATGATTATCTATCTAAATACGACATCAGGGGATGTAAGCTTTCGATTATTATAAGCTTTTGTGATTTTATAAACAATACAATATCTACAACATTTTGAGTTTGTCCAAATACTTGTTCACAAAATCTGGATTATCTCCAATCACAGGAGCTATTTTCATGTTATTTTTTAATTAAAATCGGTCCCTTGAATGCCCGGACTTCTTTATTCTTCTTCATCTTTGATGAGATGTCAAAAAATAAACTTTCGTTTATAAAAATAAAACTTAAAAAATGTATTAACATATAAGTATTTCGGCTCAACACAGGCCATGCCTAAAGAGCCGTCATGCAAAATATAAAATATAGTAAAAAAAAGTATGTATCTATGAAATAAATAAATTTAAAAAAATAAATAGGAAACGTTCTCTACGTAAGATCACATAAATTTAAGTAGACAGTTTAATTTACATGTTTAACTCGCATTTTGGAAAATTTAAACTAAGATGATCCTTTATGTAACTGTTTGCAATTTTGTAATAAGCATAGACAAAATTTACCGCTTGTATAAAATTAAATAAATAAACTGAACAGCTGAAACAACGAGACCAAAAATTATAAAAAAACATGTTTCCTCAGTAAATTCTTTCCATATGGATATCATACACGAAGAAGTTATTTTATTGATTATATCAAGAAAAGTATGTATGTTTAAAGCTTTGAACTGCCATTTTTTGGTGGAACTGCATTTTATAGAATAAAATAACTATATTTTTTTTGTAACCCTGTTGCTGGTCAAATAAAATTCATGTGGATTAAATCACATAGTTGTTATTTTATTAAATAAACTATCATGTACTACATTTTAAATTCTGTTAAATGCGTTTATCAATCATTTGACAATGTGTTAAAACCTAAAATCTCCTTTATTTTTTCTGTTAAATTGAGAAAAAGTATGAATTTATTATGTAGTATAATATATAACTTAGTACAACTTATATCAAAAAAATATTGATTTTACCTCAAAATGACTGCCGAATCAATAAATGGAAATCTTTGGGTTATTTTACTGTTTGAATGTTAATAAAATAATAAAAAAAGGTATTTACAACATTTAAAATGCGCCCAAATACTTGTTCACAAATCTGGATTATCTCCAATTGGAAGTTTTTCCTGCTTTTTTTCTGCTTAATAAGAAGCTTTCTTCATCTCACCGTAGATCCTCTAGTAAAGTGCTAGTGAATTCAAACTCTATGCTTCTAGTGTGATCAATATATCTAGAAGTTCCATGAATGTGAGCAGTGTGGTTATCAATCGTGGGTAGAATTGTTGAATGTTACACGTGTGTCAAACTAGTCTTCAACGGTCGTAAGCCCTGTAAACACCCAGACTTCCATTTTCTTCTTTATCTTTGTTGAGATGTCAAGATAATAAAAATGTATTTTTATCACCTGATGTTTTTTCAAACCAAAGCAATTAGATCACAATTAACAGACTTTATGGTAACGTACGTAGAACTACAAGTTCGAAAACACAGAAACATATCAAACAAAATCTAACACAAACCTCTTTTTTTTTTCCATTTTCTTCTTCTTCTTTCTGTGCTACTTCTAACGAAGATCGGCTATCTTCACTTTAGATGCTGCAGCTCGGAACAGAGATTTGGTGCTTCTGCCAAACCATTGACGGAGGTTTTTCAGCCATGATGTCCTTCGGCGTCCTTGAGTTCTTCGCCCCTTAATCTTTCCTTGTATGCTTAGGTAGAGGAGACAATATTTTTCATTTCTCATGACGTGTCCGAAGCACATTAGCTTTCTCTACTTCAGCCATCGTTAGTTTTTTTTGTAAAATTGAGAAAAAGTATGATTTATTATCAATATAAAAAGGGTATTTTCGTTAACAATAAAACTGCTTTAAAAATACGTTACCTTTTTTAAAAATAAAAAATGAAAATTTGTTTCAAAAGTATTATATTTTTTACTCTCCGTTCTGGTTCTATTTGCGTCTGTCCTTTTTTGGCGTGCTTTTATTATAATATAATTATCTTAAAGCATAAAAATAAAACTCATTAAAAAAAATTATAATTAGTGACTATTGTTCGAATTTTAATAATTGTTGGGGTGATAAAACTTTTCTCTTGTGTGTTTAAAAATACATTTTCAGTACCATCGTAAAGGTTTTGTTTAAACACACATTCTTAATTTATTAAATAAATATATTTAAAATTTTATGTTCAAATGAGAAACAAAGTTCACTTTGTATATTACAGGTAATTGAATTTAAAAAAAATATGAATAAGTACTAAATAAGTTCTAAAAAAAATATTCAATTATAAATTTATTTTACACGTCCCAATGAGTATGTTTGTGTATGTGTGTGTGTGTGTGTGTGTGTGTGTGTGTGTGTGTGTGTGTGTGTGTGTGTGTGTGTGTGTGTGTGTGTGTGTGTGTGTGTGTGTGTGTGTGTGTGTGTATGTGTGGGTGGGTGGGTGTGTGTGTGTGCTGTGTGTTTGAAACTTCATGAAGTAAATTTGAGGTAGGAATTAGGAATACTGGGCAATTAAAGTATTAAAATGTTAAAATCTTAAGGTGATTACTTAAACCACCCAATGATACGTTATGAGTTCTTTAAATGGTTGAACTTTTATATTTCTACCTCAAATATACTTTTCCATTTATTTCGAGTTATCAGTAAAAAATTATCTTCCCACACTCTCGTTTAATTTACAAAGTAAATACCACTACTTATGCCATTTATTTATACGTATTTAGATACATTCCGAATCATTTTAAAACACCATAAATTTAAGCGATAATTATAAATTAAATCAAAATACATCCTGATCTGAAAATATATCCTGTACATTTCGATTCGAGGGTTGAGTTTCCGTAAAATTTAAATTCAATGTAATCTTTATTTAATATTTTAAGTTCCTTACCATAATAAAGTGAGCTTAATCCCTTCTTTGTTTCGAGATTAAATTTCTCAGGTAACACTGCTTTTCAGAGTTTCAGAGTTTCAGTCAAAAATGAGGGTCTCTTAATTTCTATTTACCTTAGATTTGGTTTGTCAATTAATTCGTAATTCGTTCGCTAAACTCAATCTCAGTAAGAGACAAAGATATGACAATGAACGCAGAAATATTATCGTTTGATCGGTTTAAGGGTTAATTTATCTAATATTATAATTTTCCTGGTAAAATACACGATTAAAATATTAAAGGACATGGGTACCATAAACCAGGCTAGGACATAAAATGCCGAACCCCCTTCTAGTGGAACGGAAGGTCTGTTAATGACAGCGAACAGTCCACTTTCTCCTGAGAAGTTTTGTGTGGTTTCTTCCCAGCAATGAACAAATGCTGAGAAGTTCCTGATTGGCCCACACTAGATTCCTCCTATTTCCAACGCATATGTTTATGCATACTTTTTTATTATAAGTGATGTCGAATACATTATATGAAATAAGTGACGATATATTTTAATTCTACAATATGTCTTTGATTTTATTTACTTATTTATTTCATGTGTATCAGAAAGATCAATAATTTAAAAATATTGAAAAGTAAGAAAAAATTATATTTAAAGATACATGAAAAATACAGATTTCTTTATGATCACAATTGATTACTGGCTATAATGAAATCTTGGGCTTAGATTTTAAACCATAGCATTCAAAGTTTCACAATTTTTAAATATCCACAATCGCTTTATTAAATACCACTAAGCCATAAAACGACCATTTTATAATGAAGAATAAAATAAAATAATTATATAATAATAAATATACGATATTACGTAATAATATATTAATATATGAAGTAAATTGTAGAAACCAAGGACTGTTTTGAGTATAATCGTAATATTATATTTTTATTTGTTTCTATAAACTTATGCCCGAATCCACTCAAAAGACAAATAAAAATATCCCTTGCTCAGACTTAACCTTAGAGTTGAATACATAGTTATATGATTGGCTTCATTCCATTAGAAATATTATTAGATATTCCGGGAATCTTTGATGTTTGTTTCTGGAAAATTGATAAGTGTTTTCCGAAAGTTTACCGCTTATCGAGCCGAAATGCGTGGATTCTCTCATATTTCATGACATAACTTTGCGGCCGCTTATTTATGAATGTATCCTGAAGTAGGGAATTTTTCCAAAACTGGGTTAAGTCTGTTCTACGGTCGTGTCACAAGTAATAACGTTTTATCGTTCAAAACTTGTGGAATGTTTTATTCCTCGAATTACTTTACTTCAAGTTTTCGAGCTTTTCATATTTGTACGTACTTTCAATAATAAACTTTATTAATTCGTATATTTTATGTGTAATAATAAAAACTTGTCTGGATGAACTTGAAAGCTTAATTGAATTATGGTTTTTATTTTTAAATATAAGTTTTTACAATATTTGTGTGAGTGTGTCCAAATTCTTGTTCATAAATCTGAATAACATCCATTAAGGGGTTATTTTTTAAATATCGACAAAGATGAAGAAGAATATGGTACCGGATTTGCAACCTGAAAAATAAAGGGTTTTTCTTAATAAAAAGCTACTAAAATTGCGCCGTATAATTCCGAGTCAAGCTAGAGCTTGACCGATGTAGAATCGGAGTTGATGTGATATACACGATGCCAAGTTATAGTAAGGGTCAATAAAAAGCAATAATGCAAAAAAATTATAATAAAAAATTATTCTAGTCACGTATTTTCTAAGCTCATTGATCTATGGAGGCAGAATTATGTTCAAATTATTTTTCAAAAAAGGTTGAATTTAATGTTTGCGCTGTTTATATAGGACTCAAATTCACTTTTTTAATAACTCACAAATCCTCCTTTTCAGGATTTGTTTGAAAATGAGAGTGAAAGGATGTAGAAAAGAAGTAGGAAATTTTATAAAAACACTCTGAAAATTACTGAAAATCTGAAAATTAATATTGAAATTTTCATCGAAATTGCTCTAAATCGTACTCGGGACAGTTATTTTGTAGTCAAACGTCTATCTAATTATGCAACAATTTGTTTCATCACACAATAAATTAGGTACATATGTTGAAAGTCGGAAAATTGAGTCAATATTTTTTTTTGTATTAAAAACATTGTTAACTCTGTGGCATGGTAATATAGAACGAAAAAGTGTTAAAAGTTGTATTACGTAAAGTAAACGATGAATGATAAGTAAATTGTCAATAATTGTCGTAAAAAATGTGCGTATACGTAAAAAATAAACTTTTATGAAGTATTTTACTTTGATACATAATACGTAATGAATGATACATTTCTTCTCCTTACCATTATCCTCACAAAATGAAGTATAGGGCACTGCATCGCATCGATGTAGTCTTACATTGATTGTTAAGTGCTTGAACATCAAAGGTCCATGACATTACCTGGAATAATATTATACATATTTTTCTGACATATATTGTATAACTACTTCATCAAATTATTGTAATCTTAGAGTAATCTGGGATTTTTTAAAGTAAAAAGACCAAATACAGTACAGACCAAAAATAGTTTCCTTAAAATAAAACTATACATCATAAGCTAAAAATATATTTTTTCCATGAAATAGGATATTGAATTTTTAAAAGTTCACCTCCATTCACTCACTTTTGAATGACGTTTTAGCATTTTGAATGACACTCGTACAATCGAATCGAATTTTACGGCTTGTGGGAAACAATTGAGAAACGATTTAATATATTGTTTTCACCTTCACAAAATCAGTTTCCTTCATCTATTATCAGTTGAAAAATTCAATAAAAATGACGTAATTTAAAACTCCTCAATAATTCATGGTTTATAAACTAAACATATTTATTGTTTGGCTACCATGCTAAAGGTCTCATGTTCAATTCCCAGAGGGGTCTAAAAAACGTATTTTTCTACTCTTATATTAATTTAATACTACTCCGGACTGGCATCTGTAACGCACGACTGATCACCATGACTTTATATAATAAACGATCAACTTAATAACGCATCGATTGATGTAGTTTCCTATTCACCATAGGATGTGCATGAGAAAAAGGAGATGAAGAAATAATAACATATAATTGATGAAATATTATTATTTATTGATTTGGAATTACCAAAAAAAAATAAACACTTGTCCGCCTTCACAGCGTAGTGGTTAACACGTTAGTCTACCATGTTTGAGGTGCCGGGCTCGATTCACAAGTGGGTCAAAATAAATATTAGTGATTTTTCAGTCTAATATTTATTTAATATGAACCTGGACTGATATCTGAAGCGGGATGCGGATCATATTTCCTTTCTGTATTAAACGATCAACATAAGACTTGTTTACAACGCAGTGTCCTTTGCACTATTGGGTGCATATAATGATTTGAATAAGAAGAAAAAACATTTGAAATAACTAAAAGAATAAAAAACTTGTAAAAGACCACTTTCTGAGCTTATTCTTATTCTATTATAATATTATACGAGTATTTACTTGTTGATAAGAATATTTGTTGTTCTCGAAAGTAGTTGTATTAAAATTCAAAAACTCAAAAAAATGGTCCTGTATAAGTGTTTTTATAATTTATTAAATTATTAAAATAATACGTTTATGCAGAAAATCCAACATTTATGAATAAAGGTTTGGATATACAATATGTAATCGAACTGAAAGCTTCATATCTCGAATTATTTTCAGAATTCTTAAATATCTACAACGTTTTGAGTGTGTCCAAATACTTGTTCACAAATTTGGATTATCTATAATGAAGAGTAATTTTTTCATATTATTTTTTGACATCTCAACATATTCCAAGAAGTTCCAAAAATTTCAAAAGTGTGGTTGTCGATCATGGGTAGAATTGGTGAGTGTTACAAGTGTAAAGTGATCACTCAAACTAGCCTATGACGGTCGTAAGCCCCGTAAATGCCCAGAATTTCTTATTCTGCTTCATTTTTGCTAAGACGTCAAAAAATATTTTTATGTAAATAACTTGTAAGTGCAGAAAAGTAGGAATTAATGAACGAAGGTTTAAGTGAACTGAAAGCTTTATTTCGAATCATTTTCAGGGCCCTGAAATATCTACGCAAATATGTGGAAAATTTAGTGTTTGACTAATTTTCCGACAAAAGTTAAAAATCTTTACACAAGTTGCGAGGGAAGGATAAAAGTAAATGTTAGCGTCTCGCGGTCTCGCCGGGGGCTACATATTTCAGAGATCCTGAAAAGAGATAAACACGTTTTGCCAATAGGTATCTGGTGGTGCCTTCATGTAGAACACAATGGTACTCAACCTTTTTTCCTTCGGGACACATATATTTGTTTAAAAATAAAATAAAAAATCAGTACAAAACTTAAATCTCATAAATTTTTGAAGTTACGCGGGCCGAAACACTACACTGATATGACAAAAAAAGACTATGTATTGAGACATAAAAGTTTTAACAAAATATATATTTATTTTGTATAATAAAAGCATTGATAACTTTGAGGTATGGTAATTAAACACTATCCTTATCATCCACTGTTTACTGTGTGTAATACGATTTTTATAAACACTTATTCTTAGTTTTTATATATATATATATATATATATATATATATATATATATTGTATATATATATATATATATATATATATGTATATATATATATATATATATATATATATATATAAATATATATATATATATATATATATATATATATATATATATATATATATATATATATATATATATATATATATATATATATATATATATATATATATATATATATATATATATATATATATATATATATATATATATATATATATATATATATATATATATATATATATATATATATATATATATATATATATATATATATATATATATATATATATATATATATATATATATATATATATATATATATATATATATATATATATATATATATATATATATATATATATATATATATATATATATATATATATATATATATATATATATATATATATATATATATATATATATATATATATATATATATATATATATATACTCGTAATAATAGTACCTACATATCGATTTTCAACAGACTGTTCCATATCAAAATTATTTGCGCGCGTAGTTTTTTCTGTCAAATATTTGTTTTTGGAATAAATCTAGTGTATGCAATAGCAACACTCTCATACTAGACCTGATGTTGACCAACATGACAATCCTTTTCGAGTGTTTTTTTTATTTTGCTTGTATTTGTACATCAAAGTTAAAATGAATGTACGAAATTTAGAACGCCAGATTTTTTTAAAATCATGTTTCTAATTAAATGTGTTTAGGGCCGCACATAAAAGTTTGCCCGCGGGTTGAGTATCGATGATGTAGAACGACCCATTTTATCTTGAAAAGGTCTCCCCTAAAACAATATTATTTCAAACGATTTCCCCGGCTCCAATATCAGGTAAACTAAGAATTATTTTGTTTTCTACCGAAAACGCAATAAAAATCCTAAACATTTTATCTTACTAAACATATCTTCGGATTACAATGTTCAGAAAAATGTCTCACATATGTTAAATGTGTTGAAATATCATACAGTTTCGAGACTTATGTCATAAAATTTTAAGTAAACTGAAAAATTATGTTTTTATTCTATTTGAAAATTAAACTTTTGGGGTTGGTAAAAAAAGCAGAGATAGATCAAGGAGAAGTCGGCATGAACAAGTTATTTAAATATTTTAAAGTAGTCAGGTCAGGAGTCAAAGATTCGTAGATTGTGTGCAAAGACGCAAAGAAGGTGTGGCGTTCTATTCCCTCTACCTACCCCTGCGAGGAAGCGACGTGATAGCTGTTTTTCTTTTTTAAAAATGAACCTAATAGACTCACAAAAATACTGTGTGTGATATTGAAAAATGTGTGTAAATAATTAAAAAAAACTCAAAGATATATTAAATTTTCAAATATTATTATAGGTATCTCAACTTGATTTGAAAAATCTATCGTTCCTCTTTATATATATGAAAAAATATGGTAATCCTAGATTCCCAGGTCTTACAACCTGGCGTTTTTTTGGCTAGATTCAGTGATCTCTTTGTACATCTATAATATTGTCTTTAATATTGAAATCTTATCCATAGGGTGAATAATCCAGTGTCTGAATGATAAATAATAAAAAATATAAACATACATATATTAGATTTACAAATTTACTTGTCAATAACCAAATTACATTTAATACATATTTGAAATAACATCCCAAAAATATCAATTTTTCTTATATTTCTGTTACGTTCGTTTTTTTCTTTGTTCCTCTTGCTCCAACTTTGAGCTTACCTCGAGTAGTTTCCTTGGAGTTAGTTCTGGAAGACGTATATTGTGAAGAGTGCTCAGCCAACCCTCGAGTGGTGCTATACACAACATACAGCCTTACGCGACCTCACAATAGGCACAAAACTGCTTGCATTTTCCTGTTTTTTCATAGTTATTTTCGTAAATTTTTCTGTGAAAAACGAAACTCCGTGATTATTTTTGTTTATTTTTTTATTATTAATATATTATTAGATTAAAACCAATATTTTACAATAGGTTACCGACACCATCAGACCAGTCTGATGATGTCGGTAACGACGAAACCCGTTTGCTGATCAAATAAAAATAAAGTGGAAAAGCTAAAAATATTGGTGTTAATCCAATAATAAATATTAAAATGCAATTCCATCACGAAGTGTCAGTGGATAATATATATCTATTTTTTATTATTATTTTATTTTCCTTCTCTTTTTTTATAATATTGTTGTTTTTATATATTGAAATCTCAACAAAGATTAATATTTACCATTCTACATATGATTGATAACCACACTACTCAAATTTTGGAAACTATGTACGAGAGTATATGATCAATCTCATGACGTTCCATGATTATGTTCATAACAGCCATCTATAATTGGATTTAGAAAGCTTTTATTTGCATACAAGATCAGAACCCGGATTATTTTAGAAACTGTGAAACTTGATATCAAAAATACTCAAAGTCAAATACTCAAGTAAAATAATAAATGTGGAAAAAAAAATATCAACAAAGACTTGCACACATCCAAAAATGTTGTGATCACTTCAGCCAGCCAAATGCCAGGTCGTAAGAGTCCTGGGATGTTCAAATCTCTATCTTCCTCCGTATGCAATAAAAATCAAAAGAATATAAATAAATAAAAAAACTCATTTAGTGGTTTATTGCAAGTGTTTAATTAAAAAATTAAAAAAATAAAAACAATGGATTTTTCATCTAAAGTTGAGAACTGTATAATGGTTTCCTTGGTATTTGTTGTCAACATCTGGACACACTCAATATGTTGAGTCTAATAAAACGGATTAAATCATTTATTCCGTTTTAAAACACTTTTTATTTTTTTAGATTTCTTACTCCCTCCATTCAAATAAAATCCGTAATATCTCGAAAGTTCTGTGTATATGTTAACAACGCAACATCTAGCATAATTTAGGTACCAAAAAAATCATTATGAATATTCAGGGTTAATCTTCTTAAAAACACTTCTTCCTTATCAACTGTTTGTATAATAGGCAGTGTCTTTTGTAGTTTTCTTTCTCTTTTGTTACGTTGATTACGATAATAACTACCATTGTTACACCCCACCCCTTACTGTAACATTGTATACGTTGTACTCTATTCGGTACGTAAACGTTAACAACGAGACGGTTTAGAATGTAACGACTAAACCCAGGTTAATTATTGAATCCAGTAGCTACGTTGTTACAATTTTACATTGAAACGCTGATTTCTACAGAGACGAGTCGTATTCCAAAGGAAATAAATATAAATATAAATATAAATATATATACATATATATATATATATATATATATATATATATATATATATATATATATATATATATATATATATATATATATATGTATATATATATATATATATATGTATATATATATATATATATATATATATATATATATATATATATATATATATATATATATATATATATATATATATATATATTATATATATATATATATATATATATATATATATATATATATATATATATATATATATATATATATATATATATATATATATATATATATATATATTTATATTTAAAACCCTTATCCGCACCCTAATGGTGCATAGGGCACTGTGTCTTATAAACGCAGTGTTATCATGATCGTTTAACACATGAAGGAAAGGTGATCAGCTCTCCGCTTCAGGTACCAGTCCATGGTAATATTGAATAAATATTACAGTGAAAAAATTACTTATATTTATTTTTACCCCCCTTGGGAATCGAACCCGGGACCTCCAGAACGGTAGCCGAGCGTGCTGACCATTACACTACGGAGGCGGACAGATATATATATATATATATATATATATATATATATATATATATATATATATATATATATATATATATATATATATATATATATATATATATATATATATATATATATATATAATATATATATATATATATATATATATATATATATATATATATATATATATATATATATATATATATATATATATATATATATATATATATATATATATATATATATATATATATATTTATATATATATAATAAATATACATTTATATATAAATATATATATATATATATATAAATATATATATATATATATATATATATATATATATATATATATATATATATATATATATATATATATATATATATATATATATATATATATATATATATATATATATAGTCATAGACACCTCTAGGAGTAATTTATATAGGGTATTAAAATGATTATAACATTTACTCGTTAGTTATGATAAATGTGTTAAGTATGACATTCTATAATTTAATTAAAGGAATAGATTTTTGTATGGTAATTTAAATAATATAAAGGTGAGTCTAGAACGTTACAGAGTCCAGTATTCTTTAGAATAGTATCGAGGATATCAAGGATTCCCATATTACACTCATTTAAAATAGATTAAATCTACTTATTGACAAATCTCTTTAATTTATTCGTGAATCTAGTCCTCAAAATAGTTTGCAATTTTGACTCAAAATATCCATTGTTTGCATGTAGATCCCAAAAGTGCCCACGCCAGAATGCGGATGGCAGATACCACCTTTTGATTTCTGACCCGCCGATATCACGCTCAAAATATTGTTAGATTATGCAGAGTGTATTTTCCTTTGCGTAAAATTCACTCATATTATGCTGTTTATGGCCAGGTCGGTGTAAAGAAATATGCAAATTTGGACCATAAAAGTATCATTTACCGTGAGGTGGTTGGCTGGATATCGATCCGACTTGGTTCTCTGGCGCGGCGAGTGTTCGCGGGTATCGTAAGCTTGAATTTTAATATTTGTGGAGGTCCTCACCAAAAAGTAAAATCCAATATTGCACAAAAAATCTTTTAACGCAAATCTGTTCTGTTTTCTGTATTCTATCGAAATTTTTATAAAAGTTGCGACATAACGTGACCAATCCAGTGTTAAACAAATATGAAATAACCAAAACGTAACAATTTTACAGGCTAGAATTCCTGATTACTTAAAAACATTTATAATAGAAATGTAACGTTTC
>NW_028281391.1:372500-402500 GCF_059751285.1 Brachycentrus maculatus | reverse complement strand
CATCCTTTGCTTATACTTCCAACTACAACATTCGCATCATAAATTCGTTTTATTGTTCTTTCTTCACCCATTCGTCAAAAATAAAATTTATTTACTTTACTTACCACTAAAATATTTTAAATATTATTTTTATTTAAAGCATTACCTTGTGGCTACTCATTTTAACATTTACGTATATTTTTTTTAACAAAAAGGTTAGTCATATTTTAATATGTTTTGAATATTGAAAGCATTAACTTTCTGGATTATATTGATATATTATTTCGAGAAATAAAAATACTTTGTGTTTTGATCACAATAAAAATGTGAGTGGATCAAAACACAAAGTATTTTTATTTCTTCGAAATAATATATTTAAATATAGCTTGAAAATCTTAAATTCTAAAATTTAAAACTAACATTTCATTTATTGATTCGGCAGTCACTTTGTGGTAAAATGTATCCATTTTTAAAAAAATATTTTACCTAGTAAATACCCCTATTTCTTAAAATCTACTGTGACACACGGTTCGATGCATTCCGCATCATTTTCCATACGATGTTTGAAAATGATACGGAATGCATCGAAACACGTGTCACAGTAGATTTTAAGAAATAGCAGTATTTACTAAGTAAAACATTAATTAAAAATTAAAACCTACAATTTGAAAAAATATTCAAAATTTAAACAAATGTGTAGTTAAGTAGATATTTCAATAGGTTTAACTGCATTTCCAAGATGCAATACAAACTTCCCCACTCACGACGCCGTCCTTAAACGCGAACGTCGGTTCGAATACGCCGCGACGCCAAACTTACATTGTCTTATTTGCCAAAAGTTACACCAGACGGTTACATTTCCGTTAGGTGTGCTCTGCACAGCCTCGAAGGCGGAAGTACCATTGTAGAGCAATACAGCTTCTGGATGCAAGTTTGTTACCTCATTACACTACTTAGTGGCGTGCTTTGAACGCAACGAGCTTTATTACTCTGCATTCCATCCAGGGTTTTTTCCAATCACAAAAGCTTAAATAATTATCCAATTATAATAAAAATATTAAAATTTTCGAAAAGTATTGTGACGTTGATATTTTAACCAAAATTTTTACATTTTAATATAGACGAAGAAGATTATGGATTTTTACTTATGACCCGTCACAAATTGGTAAAGTAATCACATTACGTACTTGTAACATTCACCACTCTTCCCATGATTGAAAGTCACACTTCTCAAATTATACATATGTCTTCTTCAAACCCTTACCGGCACTCAAATGGTGCATAGGGCAATACATCATATAAACGCAGTATTATCTTGGTCTTTACCACATGAAAGAAAAATGATCAGCCCTCCGCTTCAAGTACCAGTCCAGAGTAATATTGAATAAATATTAGAATCACTAATATTTATTTGACCCCTCCTGGGAATCGAACCCGTGACCTCCAGTGTGGTAGCTGAGCGTGCTTACTACGACGAAGGTGGACGCATATGTCACTCATGTTTAATATAAAAATACTCAGACTTGGTGTTTAGTTTAAATACCCAGACTTCCATATTCTTTTTTATCTACGTTGAGATGTTGAATTATAAAAATAAATGTGAACAAGTATTCGGGCACACTCAAAATTTTGTATCAAAATATTTAATAGTAAAATAAAAACTTTAAATTTTTTTCTACATTTTTTTATTTGACTCGTGTCAGGGTTTCGTCGTTACCGAAGTCATCAGACTTGTGGGATGCTAGACGAAACGTTATACACCCAACAAGGCAGGAATTGTCTTGTTGGGTATATAACATAACTATTTCGTCTCGCCTCTCACCAGTTTAGTAATGTCGGTAACGACGAAACCCAGTCACTGGTCAAATTACATAAATGTGAAAGAATAATACACTTGTTATTTTATTGTTTTAAATGCAATTCCACCTAGAAATGTCGGTATAAAACATAAATAAATAAATTTTATTACAGGTGTCTTATTTTAGAAGAAGCGTCTTTTATGTTTTAACGAATGGAGATGAAAGGATCCCAGGGTCTGATATAATAAATAAATAAATAAATAATATTTTTGTACAAAATTTTCATTCATAATATCCCGTATTAATTTTTAAGTTTCGTTTCACCCCTGTTCCTCACACTTTGTCACTCAACACATACTACCCCTTAGAGTCTACGCGAATAAAGTAGTAAAGTTTGGAGAACAGAAAGATCCTCAGTACACTTTTGTCTATTGCACAAACTTCCTGGAGTTTGCATATTTAAGTAACAGTCCTCTGATTCAACATTTTCATGATGAATTTCAAGTTTATATTATCGCTGCGCATATTAAACCACGAAAACAATGTACGGTCTCTTCACAACACACAATAATTCAATTCAATTCAAACCCTTATCCGCACCCCAATGGTGCATAGGGCACTGCATTATATAAACACAGTGTATCTTGATCGTTAACACACGAAGGAAAGGTGATCAGCCCTCCGCTTCAGGTACCAGTCCAGGGTAATATTAAATAAATATTAGAGTGAAAAAATCACTTATATTTATTTGACTCCCCCTGGGAATCGAACCCGGGACCTCCAGAACGGTAGCCGAGCGTGCTGACCATTATACTACGGAGGTGGACAAAATACACAATAAGCACAATACACAATAAACTTATTTTAATACTACATGCTCATATAAAATAAAACAAATACTCCCTCTACCACTATCATAATGCCGTTTAATTTTTGTCATCTGTATACTTATGTATATGTTTTTTTTATTTAAATTCTTATTGGCTTTTGTTAACATTTAACAAATCAATAAGAAAATATAATGAAATGATTTTTTATCTTAAAAATATAAGGAAAATATCTAATCCTTCTCCTTTCTGGCTACATCCCAACTTATCGTCTTTGTAGACTACTAGGGTCAGCTCTTCTTGACCTCAGGCTGTAGGTCCTTCTGTCATGGACAACGTCACCTAGGGCATATCTTCGAACCATGTTCTCTCTTCGCAGCATCCATAAATGAAAACATCTAACCCATCATAAATAATATTTATTTGTGTAAATTGGTATAGAGTACAATTAATTTTACCAAATTACCAAATAACCTTGTTATAAATCACAAGTCCTTTTTTTTATATGAAAACTCAATTTTATAAAATTAAAACTCAAATTTTATTTTGAGCCACTTTTATTTTTAATATTTTTTTCCAATCGGTTGCTATAAACATCTTCATGAATGGATACATATATCTCTGAAGATGACAAGGTGTTTATTGATACCGGTTGGAAAAAAGTATCAAAAATAAAAGTCTTACCACAAATCGCTTACTCCTTTCAAGAACGTCATAAATAAAAAAAAATGATTATTCAGGAGAACGTTTTTAAAGTTTAAAAATATAATACAATGTATTAAAAATAAATATCAAGCTACTTATTGAACTTTTTACTGTGCAACAGATCTTTTAAGGTAAAACCTGGAGGTTTTTTTTTTCCATTTGAAAAATATTTAGTAAATTTAAAAAAAATAATTAAACAATACCTTTTCTTCGAAATGCAAAAACAACACTTCTACCCTGGAGCGTTTAAATATTAAGTTAAAAATATGCCTCTTTTGCTGGGCTGCTTATATAATACATTTTCTGGGCATTCCGAAAACATGCACAACTGAAAATTGACGATTTTTGATTTATGACGTTCTTGAAAGGAGTGACCAAAATATCAGCAAAAAGTATTGAAGTATTAGTATTGAAACATAAAGTATTATTTTAATATCATTAATAAATTCGGCAGTCACTTTGTGGTAATATTAATGTTTTTTATTTAAGTTTTAAGTGGTAAATACCTCTTTTTTTATATAAATAAAATATATTTAACCCATATTATATTGCCATTGTTATAATTTATATACGGGATTCGAATATGAAATATAACTTTGAGGAGAAAAATATATTATTTTACGAATTGGAAGCACTTTTCCAGAAACTGCCTCAAGGGACAAATCCATCAATTCTCTGTACAAGAAAAAGTTTTTATAACTTTTCGAACTTTTTGTCACAATAATATATCAGCATTGTTGAGTAGCATACCAATTGGTGTAATTCCAAGTTCCTGCCTTTTTAATATCACGTTCGGTATTGAAACTTTTGCTAATAGCATTTTTCGAACAGATTCTGAGTTAAAATGGGGCTATTTCAAAACAAGGTAACGAAAGAATGCTGTCAATGAGGCCATTAAAATTGACCCAAAGCGTTATATTTACAGACATAAATAATATTTTATCGCACAATTTAAAACATTTCTCATGTTCTCTACATTATTTTCCTGAAAAGCAACTTAGTAGGTTTGTATATTTTATTTATTTATTTCATAAATAAATTTTTAAAAATTACTATTTGTATTGCGGCTCTTTAGGCATGGCCTGTGTTGAGCCTTATATGGCTTTTATAATGGCTGTTTGAATCTCAATAGTTATTAAATGCTATGAATACAATATTTTGAGGGTCTCCAAATTTTCGATCTAGATTTTATTCCGTTTAAAAGTTATTTCCGTTAATGTTTTTAGTATTAGTAATATCTCAACAAAGATGAAAAAGAATACAGAATTCGTTGTATTTACAGGGTTGACAACCTGTAGTAAGCTGCTTTAAGTGATCACTTAATGTAGCACACGTGTAATATCCACCATTCTTCCCACAATTTACAACCGCGTTAATTGTATTTCGTAAGTTATATTTATGCTTCAAGTAAAAATATATTACATGTGACTTCTTCAGCGAAGTTCACGCTTAAAATTACAATGATTAAAGAAAACACTTGTTTTTTACCACTTGAGTTTTATTATAGACTACGTGTTTCAGAAGTTAAACTTCCATCATTCAGGTCTGTATAATAACTTAATAAGTTTTTATACAGACCTGAATGATGGAAGTTTAACTTCTGAAACATGTAGTCTATAATAAAACTCGAGTGGTAAAAAACAAGTGTTTTCTTTAATCATTGTAACATGTCTTACCACAAAGTTAATGCCGAAACAATAAATAAAATTACATTGTTTTTTATCTCTTTTTTTAAATACAAGGTTAAACATTCTATCTATTCATGTCGAGTGACCCTAACTAACACCAATGGTGCATAGGCCACTGCATCAAATTGATAAAAAATCAATTTGAACGATTATTACATTTAAAAATATATAATCAGTCATGTGCTTCAGGAACCAAACCAGTGTAAAAATACCATTAATAAATAATATGGCAAAGAACACTTTATTATTTATTTGTGGCATTTTTATTTTTATCAATTTAAATAATGACAAAGGTTAGTAACAATATTTTACTAAGCGTTGGTGAATATATTTTTGTTTAAAAATGTATTATTTATTCAATTTTCTGCTCTTTTTCACACGAAACAACTGCAATGATCAATAATTTGAATAGCTTTGAAAATTACATCTTACAATATTACTACCAAGACTTCATGATAAAAGCACATAAAATACTTTGTATGATTTTGCCAACTCGAGCGCTACTCGCATTCGTACTCTGTATTAGGAAAATTTAATTTAGCCACTTATATCCTTTGAAAAGTTGTAGGCCGACCCTAATTGTATCCCCTGGGCTACACCCCTGTTTGCTTCGCGCTAGACAGTGCAATAAGCCTCAAATTATACACCAACCCGTACAGAACAAATCGACGAGAAAATACGCCGAATTGGATGAAAAATTCCGAAAATGCGTGCCAGAGTTTCGAAATTAAGTAAAGTGTTATACAAATACAGATCGTACAATACGAATATATACGTCATGCCTTGTCTTTATGTTTTTCTTAACATTTCGTTGCTTGTCACAACTTTCTGCCTATACCACTAGCAGTTTGAAACTCCTTGATACATTTTCAGATTTTTTTTGCAAGTTTGAACACAGTTTGAAGCAATTTTCTTTAAGACGTCTGGACCTCTAACATGTTCAATTTAGTCACGACCAACGACAAAGAGAATATTATTAAAAAGTTACGAAAATTCATTGTCATATAAGAAACATTGGCAATGAAATTTCTAGACAACATGGCATAAAAAAAAAACTGTAAGCACATTTACGAAAAATATTTTAAAAATTCAAGGACAACAGGAGGGTAAATAATGCAATCGTTTCTATTATTTTTTTTAATTGGTATAAACTTCCCAGAATAACACAATAACATAAATTAAAAATCAACTTTGTCACATTTTTATGAGGACATTTTTTAAAGTTTATTATTGTAAATACGACAAGTTTTGAGAACATATATAGTTCTCGAAACAAGTCGTGTTTACATAAATTAGTTGTTTTATGCAAGTGTTCTATTTTTATATTTAAATCCATTGTTGGGGGTATTTTGAATCTGTGGGGTTGATGGTATTTATTTTCTACCATCCCTCGCTGTGCAGTGTATCCTCCCCTTTGATTCTAGAATGCAGAAACGAACGTCAGCAGAATTTAAAGTTGCTATATTTTTGCATTTAGCACTACAAATCGTTCAATGTGAGTTACACATTTAAAAGAATATATTTTAAGGGAAAAATTATTTACATATTTCGAAGGATATATTTTAATAGAAAATAACTTTTTCAGGAGTGTCATTTTACCGTTATAATTTTTACGATAGTTGAGTATTCTAGGATTTAACACTCTTTAAATGAAAAATCTCTTTTCATTTTAAAAGTATTTTTCTTGCGAAATTCTTACTAGTTTTTTTACTAGTCAGTATTACCACTCCATCCAATAATTCCATACTGGTAAAAATTTAAAAAATCACCCATTCGTAGAATTCTGGATGTAACAAGGACCAATAATAAGAAAGAAGAAAGGCAATTGAGATGGTATTGGAACATAAGACGCAAAGAACCTGATCATATTGTGAAACAGTAAATCGCCATGGATCTCAGAAAGAGATCTAGAGGAATACAAAAAAAAATAATAGATGCTACAGAAAAATAAAATAATTTAAAGGCCTAGAGCCAAGGTAACGTTGTCCATGATAGAAGAACCTACAACCTGAGGATGAGAAGAGCTGACCAAAACAGTCTGTAAAGATGATAAGTTGGGATGGAGCCCGGAAAAAGAGGTTATAATGAAATACCTCTGTTTTTTTTGTTGTTGTTTTTAAATGCTTTCTACTTAAAAATTTGTGATATTATTATGTATTTTGTTGAAGATATGTAAAGCTGTCTAGTCACAATAGTAATTAAATAAAAATAAAAAATTGTACCCGACACAAAAGCGTTAAAAATGCCTCACTCGTACCACCCCATTCAATAATTCCGTGCTGTAGAATAGACTGATTAGGGCGTAGTAAATTTTCGCTAATTCTTTTGTGTTTAGGGACAAAGCTGAGAAAACTAAGCAATTTTTACTACGCAGATTGCATACATCCGCTCGTTAGTAAATCTTTTTAAAATAACAATTAATTAAGCGCTTAGTTTTACCGGTACAATACACGTAAGGTAAATTTACCACCCCGATAAGAGAATAAGTAACGGCTCGCGTTGCGGTTTCTCTCGGCCGTAATAATTGCTACCGGACGCCCGGGAGTGTTTTGTAAGTTGTTGCTACACCGTACCAATCAAGCGATCTCTCGGGAACTGTGTACTGCGGACCAATCGCTATCGACGCCGCATCTAAAGGATTAATCCCCATTGGTTAATAAAGGTTGGAGCTCGCAGCTCCATAATGATAGGGTCATAACTTTATTACCGAAAAAAGAAACAAAAAAGGCCCCCCCATTTACCTGCCTCGGTGTGATTTTGAGTCGTTACGGTAATGATGATAAGCCACCATTTCAACTTTCACTACTTTTACGTTTTGTCGACAAAATTGATAATATTATTTTTAATGTATACATAAGGTACATTTGTAAAATTACTGCCTGAAAATAACGCAGACTGTTTTAAAAGACCTTCAGGTCTTATTCATATAAACATATGTATGTACGTATGAATGTAGCTATTAAATATCAGGGCTGGAATCATAATGAAAATATAACGAATTAACTACGTTACAAAGATAATGTTGACTTTGATTGTGGACCAATATTATCAATAATGTTAAAGTTTCTTATAAATGATTTATTTTGTACCCTATCAATTAGACATACAGACAACGTAGTTTAAAGGTTACTTCAGTATTGAAATCCTACTCAAATAGGCCATTTTATTGTAAGGGTAAAATAATAATATGTGTTGAGATGGTTTGAACATGTGAAACGAATGAGTAAGGTAAAAATGGTGAAACAAATTTATGAGGTAAATGTAGATGAAAATAGGAGCAGAGAAAAATTAAGATTTTTTTTTCGTGATCATAGTATTAAGTATTTCAAAAACTTGAAAGTGGAGGCAAAATCATCGTTTGATATGTGAGGAGATATATGAATGTGGAAGAGGCAAGGGTTAGTGTGGCATTCTATTTACTCTGCCTACCCTTCTAGGCAACCGCGTAATGGTGAGTTAGTTTTTATAAACTTCACAAAAGCTTTTATTAAAGTTTTGTACATATAAGTTGTAAAATATATGATATTCGAGAAAAATAATGGTAACCATCCTTTTCTACAAAAAAAAAGTTTAAAATTTTGAAGGAGTTTTTTAAAATTAAAATTCTCATTTAATTTTATCAATTTCTTGAATTTTTTCGCAGATACTTTGTGGCACATTTTATGAACTTTATAAAATGAAACAACTTTGTTTTTACCACTTTTTTATTATAAGTACACTTTAGCCTACTGGTTTCGACAAGAACCTTGTCATCATCAGGGTTTATTAAATTCTAAAACATTAAATTACTCATAATTAATAACATTCCCTTATCAAAAACTTGTACACACTCCGTAAAAAATCCTAAATTTTATTTTTATTATGCATTGCGTAGCAACCCCAAATAACAAGTAATGGAATCACCCAAAAACAGTATGAATTAATTAACAGTATTTTTTTTATTTATACCTTATTGAAATTTTCTTATTACCATGTTTATTAAATCATAACAGTAGAAAACAATATCTTAAAAGTTGAATGCATTTTTTCTCCACCCATTTGCTTATATTACTCCTAGGAGTGCAGAGATAGCGTAGGGGTAGCGGTAAACTTCCCCTCAAATGCAAACACATTCCTCGGAAGATAATTGGTAACTAATTCAACCCCTGCGCCATACATTAAACCGTTGACCAGTTTTGCCCATTTGACTACCAAATTATTCAGCAATCATCAGATCAGGGAAGCTGCAAAAGGCGAAGATACTGAAATAGGAAATACTCTCTGGTTCTCAAACATTACATACTTGAGATAGTTTTATTATTTAAATGGAAAAAGATTTCAATTTAATTTTGAATTAAATAAATAACGACCGGTTCGGAAGGCGTTGTTACATAATTCGTTTGTTATATTTACACGTTATCACACCAACACACACAAGTGCATACATTTGGATGCGTGTGGTGTATTTCTAGATCTTAATATAAGAAGGGTGTGTTGAGATGGTTTTGGCATGTGAATCAAATGAGTGAAGAGAGGACAGTCAAACGATTTTTGAGGCTGATGTAGGTGGAAATATGTACAGAGGAATTGAAAACTTGGCATGATTAAGTATTTCTAATGCTTTAAAGTGATTTGGTCAGGAATCGGAATGATCGGCGAGTATGGATTAGAAAATACATGTATGTGGATGAAGTGAAGATTCTTTGCAAAGGCAGAGTGGTGTGCATTATATTTTCTCTACTTAGCCCGCAACAGCTCCCTAGAATATATATGGTCGTGATTAAAATTCAATGTTTAATTTTCGAGGTGGAATAGTTTTAGAATGTATTGAGAAATGCAGAATATAATGAGAGAAGAGTAGTCGAATAATCTAAGTTATTGACATCGTAAAATATATTATAAAGGCAAAATAGAAGATAGATGAGGTGTGGGCAAAAGACAGATCTCTTGGCTCCTGAATATATGAGATTAAACGGGGATCAGAACCATCGAGGTGCTGTTTAGAGCTACCTAAGACAAAGACAGTTACTCTCAAGTGATAGTCGACGTCAGGGACCTGACGTGACACGCACAGAAGAAGAAGACAGAATGATATCATTTTATAAAAATGGCTTTAAACTTTCAATTTTGATTGTAAGTATGTTTTGTATGATATATGATTATATCTGGCATATTCCGCGCACCACTGTTGGAGTTCCGCTGCGTCGCAGAATTATACTGCCTTGTCCTATGAACTTTGAAGATTGTGTACTTTGTATAATTGCAAAGCAATTGTTTGTTCCATATCTTAATAGATCTTATGGAAATTGAATAGATAAGTCCGTAATTACAAACTTGGGTAACTGGTGCCGACGAAAACGCCCCGACTATGGGTAATTGCTTATTGAAATGGCATTTCAATTCTTCTGTATATAAAGAGAAATTATTGTTAATTGGCTATTAGACATACAATTGGAAATGAAAGCTTAAAGCCATTTTTATAGTCAAACGATATCATTTACTTAAATTATTCGACTACACTTCTCTCATTGTATTCTACATTATTAGAATTCACATTTTGAAAATAAAAATTGATAGATGAAATTAAGATATCTATGTTATTTTTTTAACATCTCATCAAAGATGAAGAAGAATATGGAAGTCTGGGCATTTACGGAGCTGACGACCGTCATATTACATCTCACCAACAAATGTCTCTAGTGAAGTTCTAGTGATTCAAGAACAAGGTTTCTATATTGGCTCATATATATAGAACTTCCAAAAATTTTAGTAATGTGGTTGTCAATAATGGGTAAAATTGATGAATGTTACACGTGTGTAAAGTGATCACGTTAACCAGCTTATGACGGTCGTCAGCCCCGTAAATGCCCAGACTTCCATATTCTTCTTCATCTTTGATGAGATAATAAAAAATAATATGAAAATAACTCTTGTAATTGGAGATAATCCAGATTTTGTGAACAAGTATTTGGACACACTCAAAATGTTGAAAAGATATTTATGATTTTAAAAAACTTTAAAAATATAAAACATTACAAACTATATAAATGGTTTTACTGAACGACTACTTAATATGACCAACGTACGACACCATATGCTCCAAGGACCGTACCGTACCTTGGGCCAAGAGGTGAGGTCTTTAAATATGTCATTTCTATGTATAGAATGCATAATAAGCATACATCTTCTAACAATTTGATTATAAATAACCGATCTATTGGGTTCAATAAAAAAAATAACTCACTTTGTCAATTGACCATTTTATGAGACTAAAAAAAACGGCCCAAGATATGAACATCTCCCCTACTTCACAATCTTTAATTAATAACTTTGATAAAATATAAATAAAATAAAATATGCATAAGGGCTCGATAATTTAAAGGGTTGTATTTGCAGAAAAGAAAACGATTAGCAAGTATTTGACCTACTTGATTATGCTAAGTTTTCACATACAACATTTAGTCATTTTAGAATTCGGAGATTAAAAATTAAAATTAAAAGAAATACTTACATATTAATCGCACTCCGATAAAATATTCACAAGGGCTCGATAATTTAAAGGGTTGTATTTTCAGAAAAGACAACGATTAGCGCTCGGGACTCTAATTTTCCCGTTAAATTGTAATTTGAGACTCGCGGCACAACATGCGGTCACTTGCTTCAAAGATTAATTAGCAGATTCTTTGAAAATAATTGCGAACATAACAACATGCTGCCCAAATTACTAACCCTGAAATATAGCTTCGCTTAACTATAGTATTGCGTTAACCCCCCGTGAATAATTTAGATCGGTTCGTTGCATTGGGGGTAAAAATAACCCTAGCGTTTTACTAAAAATAAAGGCTGTTTATTTTCACCAGAGCTTCACGGCTTGAATTTAATAAACAGTGAAATTAAAATACAAGGTCGTTTGCGAATTTGTACCATAATTATAAAAGCTTGTTAAATGTTCATTTGCCCGGTAAAAGCTTGAAGACAGGATATCATACCGATTAAAAATAGATTGAGCAAAATAGACTTTTTTATTTATAAATTTTATTTGGTATACATAACTATTTCTTCATGCGTATTGTTAAAATCCACAACGCTTTGAATGTGTTCAAATAGTTTATTCAAAATCATGATTTCAAGCGTTTCCCAGAATGTAAAAATAATACGTAGTCAAGATCTTGCATATATCCAAATACAAGGGTCTCTGCTTAGTAAAAACTTTCTCAATCCTACAAAGATGGCTGTTTTAAACTCATATGTACTATGTCATGGGACCAATAATATATCTAGGAGTCAAACAAATTAATTAGTGTGGTCGTCAGGCGCTGTGGCGTACTTAGGTAGACGCTCGATTCCCGCCACGTGCAAAATAAATTCAAGAAAGATTTATTTTCTATTAGTCTGGGTATTTGTGGTGTATTTTTACATTAACCTTCCCTACCCTTACTAATTTTCCTGCATACAAGACGCTTAAAGAGGTTTTGCGGGTTATTCCTTTAAAAAAGAAAGAAAAAAGAGAATCATGGGTAAAATGGTGAATGTTGCACGTCTGTAAAGTGATCACTTAACCAGCTTATGTCAACTCATAAACCTTGTAAATACCAAGACATTTCAATACTTTTTCATATATGCTAAGATGTCAAAAAAGTATTATGACAATGACTAAAGTCTCTTCCATATTTTCTATATTCCCACTGATGAAATATTAATAAAAAAAATAGAAAACTGCTCCTACTCCCTCTTCATCCTTCAACATCCCAACATCACGTAATTGAACCCTAGACCTCCAGCACTGTAGCCAAACACACAAACCACTACACTACTGAAGCTCACGTTCTGATAAATATGCAAAGTATTATTTTTTGACATCTCATCAAAGATGATGAAGAATATGGAAGTCTGGGCATTTACGGGGCTGACGACCGTTATAGGCTGGTTTAATTTATCACTTTACACACGTGTAACATTTATCAATTCTACCCATTATCGACAACCACACTACTCAAATTCTTGTGAGTTCTATATATATGAACCAATTTAGAAAACTTGTTCTTGAATCACTAGAACTTCACTAGAGACATCTATTGGTGAGATGTAAAAAAGCTTTTTACTAAGCAGAAACTCTTATATTAGTATGTGAGGTCTGAATCCTGGATTATAATCACACATGTGAGAAAAGCCAGAAAATACCATTTTCATTTTTTGTTATTTAAGCTTGCAATTTGACCAGATAATTGAACAAGTATTTGGACACACTCAAATTATTGTAAATA
Organism: Brachycentrus maculatus; assembly: GCF_059751285.1. Lineage (NCBI taxonomy): Eukaryota > Metazoa > Arthropoda > Insecta > Trichoptera > Brachycentridae > Brachycentrus > Brachycentrus maculatus. Next base: position 389,259 of record NW_028281391.1, on the reverse strand, counting down.
TACAAAGTATTCACTTTGAATAAATTAAGCTTTTAGTTATTAAAAAAGATAATCTATTCAACCTTCATCCCTTGTGGCCGATGGCTCTGACAAAATTGTATGAATAGATAAGTAGAACAATGGACTGGGTCTGCTTTGGTCCGTTTATTAAGCATTTATTCCCCGAAAATTGGAATAGTTTTCCCAACAGTTTCACTACACACATTACAACACGTTAACAATTACTGTTGTGGTTGCTTTATAATAATTTTCAACTCATTATGAATTCTTCTGAACCTTTCAGAATTTTCAGTCGTTCATTTGGATAATTAACAGAGTCAATCGTTTATATATTAACCACGGGAAGTTCTCTCGAATTAATAAGTAATAAACTTTTCATGTGTCTTTATGAACTGAATAATTGAACATACTTTTTTTTCGGTTGCATTTTTAAAAGTAAAAATGTATAGTTTTGCAAATGTCTTACGTATATTATATTATTCTGTGATTTTATATGGAAGTTAGCGAGTGAATTTCCAAAAATTGAAAAATTTTCCTTTTTTTTCAAAACGATTATTCATAAAATCTGTTTTTAAATAACAATAACTGCTTGAATATATTGATAACGAATTAGTTTAAAAATGCAAAGTCCTGAAGGAATTTAAAGTGATCTTAACAACGCCATAAAAGTTGTACGCAATAATAATGTTTTAATGTTTTGAACTAAGAAGAGCTTGTTTGTTATTTAAACAACATACTATTTTTGCATATAAATTCGTAACCATAAAATATACATGTGCTCATAAATATTATTCATGTTTATGTTTTATTTTTATTTTTAAACAGAATATTGTTATGTTTATTGAAATTTTTTATTCTCTTTTTTTGAGTTACGACTTAAGTATAAAACGACTGTAAAATACTGTTTTTTACTTTTTGTCAATCTTCGAAATGTTGAATTAGGTTTTAATCGTTTTTTTGAACATACGTATGAGCGTAAACTCACAAGATTTAAATGAATATGCATGGGGTTTAAATATATATGTATATAACGCCTGAAATCGAGTACAAATTCCAATGGCTCCATGATAATGTGAGGTGCAGTTAACAATGATAATAGGCGATCTATCTGTAAAATTACCCACATTGAATCCCACACTTTGTCTCCTCAATAACCATACAATTCTATGGTGTGGCAACACCACAGACGCTATGGAAGTATTCCACAGAGTATAATGGAGAATAGGCTGGTGTAATAAATTTATCTATGCTGCAGATTACACTTGAAGTATAATTATGTATGTACATCCTCAGTCAAATTATTATCACTTTACTATTTATTTTTTAATAAAAATTAAAAGCTTTTATTTTTATATATTTATAACAATTGTAGTAACATTTTATAACAATTTAAAATGTTACAACGCAAAGATGGAAGCATCTGGGCTTCCAAAACTAGTCGTTTAAAAATAAGTATAATACTCAAACTGTAAAAACAAGTATTTTCATTTACAATTTAATCAAATTTTACCTCAAAATGAATCCCGAAACGATAAATAAAATATTTTTAGCAAATCTTCATACACCTACCTTTATATTGGCATTTATAATATAAAATCAAAACCAAAATGAAATGCCTTTTTACAAAAATTTATTCACTCCATATCTACTTCTTATAACGAGCATATGAAGTCCAAAAACTACCTCTTTTATCTGCGTTTAGCTCCTTTATATTATTTTAAGGCAATTTCACGTTTCGGAGTTTAGACGAGAAATCAACAAATTAAATCAATTATTTTATACAAAGTTTTCAGTTATCTATTTTTGTGATCACTTTAACCAGCCGACGATAAATTTTATCACAGCAAATCCTCAGATTTTCATGTTTCTACCTCTTATGACTTATTTGCCCACATTGAAATGTCAATATTTTTTTTTAGTATTATCATTTTGATATCTGGAATTTGTCACTTCCTAAATATGAAGCAATAATGAAAACAATATATCAGGCTAATACATTATTCCTTGTTTTCTATATGTTCATCCTTGTTTAGATAAGACTTTTCGAACTAATAAAATACAGTTTGGGTCTTAGATACGTTCAAAAATATCGCGACGCAAATTGAAACAACGCAAAGTGAATTGCTATTTTCCATTAAAAATCATATAAACATCAAAGATAACGAAAATGAGTTTAAATTTTGTGACGACGCAACTTCGAAAAACGCAAAGTGAAACGACGCAAAGCGAGGTCTGAGTGTCCTTTAAAAGAGAAAACATTTTTTTGACATTTCATCAAAGATGAAGAAGAATATGGAAGTCTGGGCATTTACGGGGCTGGCGACCGTCATAGGTCGGTTTAAGTGATCACTTTACACACGTGTAACATTCACCAATTCTACCCATTATTGACAAACACACTACTTAAATTCTTGGAAGTTCTATATATATATGAATAAATTTTAAAACATTGTTCTTGAATCACAAGAACTTAACTAGAGACATCTTTTATATGTATATTATGTACAAATTGACTACAGCTGTTAATAAAAGAAAATAAAAATAAAACATGAAGGTATGGAATAATTTCCTTCTCCTTTTTTCTTGTCATTTGAGAACGCTTTCGTTTATATTACTATTTTGATATAATTAAAACAACTTATTTATAAACTTTCATAGTTTTCTTTATTAATCACAATATATTGCACCACTTACTCATCTCAACTCACTTACGTTGGAAATCTTGACATAATAATAAAGCAATAATACATTATAATTTTTCTCAAGCAGAATGACACATTTTTGAATGACATCATTTTAAAGGGCATATTTAAACGATTGTGCTGACAGGACTATTATGATATATGAAAATGAAACAATTACTGAATGATTTATATCGTGAAATAATTTTATATTGGAATTTAAAATATCAGTCTGGTTTCCATCCTTGGCGTATTAATATTTGTTTTGTGTCACGTATATACTCGTCTCTAATTACAAAGGATCTTTTGATTTTTACATGAAAAATGTTTTTATTTTCGAAAAATTTTGTATTGTGGTATTACGTATTTTAATTTCAGTATTTTAAATAAGCATTTATTCCAATTTAAAAGAATGAGTCTTTAAATACATGGTTTATGATAAAAATATATTAGAAGAGTTAATTAGTTCAAAATAAATTATATCATCGCAAAACCATCAAATATACTTATAATTTCAAATTAAATCATATTATTTTTATCAAATATTTAATTCATAATCGTACATATTTTGATGATTAATTAAATTCTTAAATGAAAAATAACAAATTTTTGGCGGTTTAAATTTTATTTTTAAATATTAAGTAAATACCACGATCAATACTATCGGTAACTATTAAATGCGGTAAAATAAAATAATAGTATGAAAAGCTGTATGGTTTTTGGTTTATTATATGAAATGCAATCTCACCAAGAAATTTCAGTAAAAAGCATACATTTTTTTTTGTTTTTATCGTAAAAGGGTGACTTTCATTAATGCTGTTACATTACAATAGAATATATTAAATTCAAATAAATAACGAATTTTATTTACAGTATTTCATAACAAAATTTCAGACAATTTCATGAATACATCAAGTTACTTTTATCAAATACCGTATTAGATAATATCTCTGGAAGGTATTTTTAGATATAGAGCTATGTATATATTTAGCAGCCACTGCTAAGTTGTAAGCCCGCCAAAAATGCTTCGGTTTACAAAGCCCACGCTTCCTACTGAAAACTACCCCTACCGCTGAAAATACGGAACTGAAATAATGGAGGGTGGAAATATGACATCGATTTCGAACGTGCATTGAATACAAAACAAAACAAAAAATACTGCCTAGATAAGAAAAGATTTTTCATACATCGTTCTTTGTCGTAAAAAATATAATTTAAAAAAGCGAATTGCAATGTACTTATGATTTTCAACAAACAAATATATCAATTTATGAGTTATCAGAATGTTTTGTTTTATTATAGGTATCTCAACTTGATATGAAACATCTTTCATTTCTCTTAATATGAAAGATGATGGAAGTCAGCATCTCAGGGCTTGTGACCTGACATTTCGCCAACTTAACGCTTTACACACTTGTGTAACGTTCACCATACTGCCCATTATTGAACATTATATCAGATAATGAAATAAATTACTCACACTACGTGAAAATGTATCATTTATGACTACGTAAAAAAAATCTTATAATTTTTTTTGATGATTTTTCATACCCATCTTTTCTATTTCACTACTTTACTAAGATACAAGCGTCTAAAACAAAGTCCTTGAAGAGGTTTACTTTTTTTAAACTTAATTAGCCAATTCATAAAAAAGTTAAGTGTGTTCAAAAGAATAAAGTAATATAAAACACTTTTTAAAAGTAAATTTAAGTATACTGAATCAATAATTCATGTCGGAAAATGGTTTTAAAAAAAAATAAATGACTATATTAGTATGCTGGTGGGGTAATTTATCCATTCTGCTTTGTATTTTTTTGTCATTCTATTATATATTTCATGAAAATCGAATTTCCAATATTCTTTTTGTTTTCTTTGAATTATTTAACATATCCACACGACCCATTTTGATCAGAAATGGTGCGTGTTCGTAAAATACTTAAATAAGAAAAAATAAAATTGAATGTTTAAAAAATAATAATCATAAAACACATTCAAATCTTTCATCGTTAACTTTGTGTAAAACCGTTAAAAAACCTACTGAACGATGAATGATAAGGCGAATACTATATTACCACACTACAAAGTTAATAATGCTTTAAATTTACACAAAATACTATTATGCTATGCAAAATTCGATCTCTGCGATAGATGTACGTCAAAACGATGTATGACAGATGTTATAATGGTGAAATAATAAAAGGTAAAATACGATAATTATTATAAGGCCTGTAAGTAAGCAATATCGATAAAATTAAGGTATTTTAAACATCACTTCTTTTATAATGTATATTTGAAGCTCTAACATTGTGATTTTCCGTTTTATAATTTAAATGTAACATGTTTTAAAATCACCATATGGTGATTTTAAAGCAAAGATTTGTGATTTTAAAAACAAAGTGACATTTTAATTATACAATATCTTTTATTGATTCGCCTATTACTATAATGTATTATCTATGTTACCTCTGATAAAAGAACTAAAAGAAAAATGAATTTAAAAAAAAAATCCTACCTTCTCTTTATCCTTCAACGCCTCAAGGACACAACTCTACATATAATTTGAACTTAGCTACACATACGGTGATTAAAAACGAATCACGTGTCACAAAAAAAATGAAATTGTAATATTTGCCAAGTAAAGCTTACATTAAAAATGGATAAAATAACAATTTATATTTATTTTGACTAACCCGGGAACAGAATCGAGAAATTCGTTCACAACTGTCTTATGACTATATTTTTAAAATTTAATAGGATATGTGGGTATTATAACAAAAAAATCCAATATTTATATTAAACTACGAATCAAGGACCTCGTTCACAAATGTCTATGATCTAACCTGTGCATTATGATGATGTCTACTAAACATAAAACGATATGTGGGTATTATAACAAGAAATCCTATTTATGTTAAATCTAGTGTTATCTCCTCCCAGCTCGCTGCATGACAGAATAATGTATTTTATATTAGCGTTAACAGAATCGCTATATATAGTGCTAGAAGTGGGAACGAACTCACGAACTCTGCATAGGACATAACGAGTTGGGAAAAGATCTCTGAACCACCTGCGCACCGAGAATACTGTTAGGCTATAAAGCACTAAGATTGTATTTTAACAAAGATGACAAAAAAAGGAAATTGCAAGGCTGAGATAAGCATTTCCAAAGAATAATAAAGAAAGGTGTGTTGAGATGGTTAGGGCATGTAAATCGAATGATTGAAGAAAAGGTAATCAAGCAAGTTTCTTAGATTTTCTCTGCTTTTATGCTAGAAGTAGAGAAACTCCGAGGAATGCTTGGTATGATCAAGAATTTCAAAATAAAAATAGTCACATTAGAAGTCTAGGGATAGCGGCGTGATTGTAAGTTAGTTAGTAAGTTACATTTACTTAACTTAAATTAGGATAAATGCTACATAAAACATTTTGTGTTCGCTTTGTTTTTTTTTGTGCATGTGTATGCACAAAATAACTAAATGTTGGGTTTAAAATGAAGTTTCAAAACAATACTTGCTGTTAGAGTATCTCTTCATTTTTCTATTAAAAACATGTGTTTGCTTGCTCAGAGAGAAAATATTTCTTATTATATTTTATCACGAATCATCATATAACGAAATTGGCATGTTGAATTTATGAGGCATTCAGTTAATATTGAAGAAAATTTATTAAATTATAAATATTACAAAAAAAGTCCTGTGACTTTACAGACGATCCTAAAATGCAACGACTGCAGAAAAAGTCAACAGGAAGGCAGCCGGGGTAAAGTGCATCCCCAAGTAAGGGATGATGTTCCTACCGTATTGCCAATACTTGCACCCTTATCTCTGATATTTTGCCAACTTAAGTCGAATAAAACTAAATCTAAAATATTTTGATAATTTTTATGAAGAATATGAAGAAAAATTATTACTTTAATTTTTTCTTGTCAAATATGTATGTGATTTTTATCGTATCCCTTTTTGGAATAAAAAAAATAAATTTTAATACTTTTTTTTACTCGGCCAAATATCCGTTCGGTTATGTCTCCATATTCAGAACTGTCGGTTGGCGGAGTGCCTATAGACCAAGTGTCCGTTTATTAGGTGTATGTTAATCAAATATCTGGCCTCAATTGAATGCATAATTAAAAAATAATTACAATAATTAAAGAAAACACTTCGTTTTTTACCACTTGAGTTTAATTATAGAATTAGTCTATTTAATAATGAATGGAAACTGGCCATTTTATGTGAAATGGGATGAATGGAATCAGCTGGAATGACTGTGTCAGTGTGTGTTGGTTTACGATATATATTAAAATCTAATTTATTATTTATAACTTTAATCGATAAATCAAGAAAATTTAGGGTATTATCGTCATTTTTTTCCATGGTAAATTTAATATTATTATGTAAAGTGTTGATGTGGGTAAGGAATGAATCTAATTGTCTATCAGTCCCAATAAAAATACAAAAAATGTCATCAACGTACCTAAACCATCTAAAAATACATGTTTTTACAATAGGATGATTAGAATTTAATAATTCTGTCTCAAAATCATTAAGGAACATATCAGCTAATACTGGCGAAAGAGGAGAACCCATTGGGAGTCCGTCTCGTTGTTCATAAATTAAGCTATTAAATTCAAAATAATTTTGAGATGTACAAATATCATAAATTCTAGTCATTTCTTTTACATACAAATCATCTAAATCTGAATCACATAATAGTTTCATAAAAACACTTTTGGCATCATCTATTGGGACGTTTGTGAATAAATTTACAATATCAAATGAAATAATTTTAGCATTAGAAGGAATATTTAAATATTTAGTTTTCTCAATAAATTCCAAAGTATTCTTTATGCTATATGTTGGTGAAAAAATTTTATGACATATAATTAAATGATTTAGTAATTTACAAAGTTTATAATTTGGCGCACTCACGTATGATACAACTGGTCTAATTGGAACATTTATTTTGTGTAATTTAGGTAACCCGTATAATCTTGGAATTTGGGGATTTTTATTAATAATAAAATCTTTGATATTATCAACAATGATAGTAGGGCAACGTTTAAGTACTTCTTTTAATTTCGTTTGATATTTAATCGTTGGGTCTTTTTTCAAAATTTCAAATTTTTCACTATCCAAAAACTCTTTACATTTGTTTATGTAATCAGTTTGATTTAAAATGACAATGCTATTTCCTTTATCTGATCTAGTAAAAATAAGTTCTTTATCATTTAAAGTCCGTTTTATATTGTTAACCAAAACACTTTCATTGTTCACATTCTTCTTTACTTTCGGTATGTTCTTAAATAAATCAGCACATCGATGTTTTAGAGATGGAGATTCTTTCCAAAGAGCAGCCTCTGTATCCACTGCTAATTGAATTAAGGGTTTTTCACTTGCATTTTGAATATTGTATTTCAAACCTTTTCTCAAAAGGTTCATTTCGTTATCAGGAAAATTATGTTTAACATAATTTTCCTGATAACGAAATGAACCTTTTGAGAAAAGGTTTGAAATACAATATTCAAAATGCAAGTGAAAAACCCTTAATTCAATTAGCAGTGGATACAGAGGCTGCTCTTTGGAAAGAATCTCCATCTCTAAAACATCGATGTGCTGATTTATTTAAGAACATACCGAAAGTAAAGAAGAATGTGAACAATGAAAGTGTTTTGGTTAACAATATAAAACGGACTTTAAATGATAAAGAACTTATTTTTACTAGATCAGATAAAGGAAATAGCATTGTCATTTTAAATCAAACTGATTACATAAACAAATGTAAAGAGTTTTTGGATAGTGAAAAATTTGAAATTTTGAAAAAAGACCCAACGATTAAATATCAAACGAAATTAAAAGAAGTACTTAAACGTTGCCCTACTATCATTGTTGATAATATTAAAGATTTTATTATTAATAAAAATCCCCAAATTCCAAGATTATACGGGTTACCTAAATTACACAAAATAAATGTTCCAATTAGACCAGTTGTATCATACGTGAGTGCGCCAAATTATAAACTTTGTAAATTACTAAATCATTTAATTATATGTCATAAAATTTTTTCACCAACATATAGCATAAAGAATACTTTGGAATTTATTGAGAAAACTAAATATTTAAATATTCCTTCTAATGCTAAAATTATTTCATTTGATATTGTAAATTTATTCACAAACGTCCCAATAGATGATGCCAAAAGTGTTTTTATGAAACTATTATGTGATTCAGATTTAGATGATTTGTATGTAAAAGAAATGACTAGAATTTATGATATTTGTACATCTCAAAATTATTTTGAATTTAATAGCTTAATTTATGAACAACGAGACGGACTCCCAATGGGTTCTCCTCTTTCGCCAGTATTAGCTGATATGTTCCTTAATGATTTTGAGACAGAATTATTAAATTCTAATCATCCTATTGTAAAAACATGTATTTTTAGATGGTTTAGGTACGTTGATGACATTTTTTGTATTTTTATTGGGACTGATAGACAATTAGATTCATTCCTTACCCACATCAACACTTTACATAATAATATTAAATTTACCATGGAAAAAAATGACGATAATACCCTAAATTTTCTTGATTTATCGATTAAAGTTATAAATAATAAATTAGATTTTAATATATATCGTAAACCAACACACACTGACACAGTCATTCCAGCTGATTCCATTCATCCCATTTCACATAAAATGGCCAGTTTCCATTCATTATTAAATAGACTAATTCTATAATTAAACTCAAGTGGTAAAAAACGAAGTGTTTTCTTTAATTATTGTAACATGTCTTACCACAAAGTTAATGCCGAAACAATAAATAAAAAATAATTACGTTTAAAGAATTCCAGTAGTGTGGTTGTCAATCATGGGTAGAATGGTGAATGTTACACGTGTGTAAAGTGATCAATTATCCACCCTATGACAGATCATGAACCCTGTAAATATCAAGAATTCCATAATTCTCTATATCTTTGTTAAGGTGATAAAATATAAAAAAATAACTCCCAAGTGGATAAACCTAGATTTATGAACAAGTGTTTGAACACACTCAATTTATAAATAGGTATTGTAAAATGTGCCCTCGGTACGGGAAAACCCTGAGCCAAATTATTGTAATTCGTTATTTGTCATTAGATGAGAAATAAAAAAAATCAATAAGGTTTTATCTTAATAATTTCCAAAATATGGGGTGTAAAATTATACATTTATATTAAGGTTCTATTTGAATGTCCCACTTTTCTTATAACTGACGGTTGTAACTCTTGATCTCCACTGTCAAAAAATAAAAATATTTATTTTCATTGACTCCCAATAAACATTTCACATCACTAACTACATTTTTATCCCCTATTTTCGTCCAGAGAATGCAAGGGGTGAGGGGCATATCCCTATAACTCTTTCGGGATGAAGCTGGGAATCGTAAAATATTCAATGCATTGATTTTATTACCAATATCCTAAGTGACTCCGTACGGAAGGAATGTCAATTTTATATCTAGTCGCAAATTTTCTCAAGTGGCAATGAAACTTCGGCGCTGGCCTTCCGTCTCATGATTTAATGTCTAAATAAATTCGCAGTAAGGGAGAATCGCCAGAAACGTATAAAATATAAACGTGGTTATATTATCTTGTCTTAAGTGAGCGATAAAAAGGGATACCGAATCTTTTCCCTTCCTTTTTGCTGAAACTTCACCTTATGCTGTTTATCTATCGTGCTAAAAGCTCTTTTTCAATACATTAAATTTTTAAAAATGATGTGAAATACATCGTATAATAATGGTTCATAAGTGTATTAAGTGGAATTTAAATTTTAAAACAAAAAACGGATAGGCATTACTCTAAAAAAACTGAAAAATCAAGCAATGATTTTTTTTGAACCAGCCTATGACAAGTCGTTACGTTAATGAACAGACATTCTTCATCCATATTTAAGTACAAAAAAATATAAATAACTCATTTAAACAAAAAAATTGACACCTTAAATTTTTTTTGCTGGTTCTGCGGTCATTGTATACTAAGATCAACAAACATTTTTTTTTATCAGAATTATATTTTTTAATGAAAAATAAGATAGATTTTCTTCTTCTTACCCTTTCAAATGGCAAATGGACCACAAAACATTGCACCACATCGACTCAGTGTCACAAAAATCATTGATTTCAAAAAGACAGGATTTTAAATAAATAAAATAGTTTTTTATAACTCTTCTAAAAATTATACACAGGACAACCAGTATCGCAGTCAAAAATGTTTAAAATACAATAAAGAAGTTAGCATAGTTAAGTTGTGTAAAAAATAAAGAAATTACTGCAATGGTTGGAACATTAAGAATCGTGAACACTTGATTCTTAGAGAGAAGAAATCATTTAGGATTTTTCACTCTCAAATTTAATTATTTTCCTTTTTGACCTGAAGCGCGAGACTGATGACATAATGTGGTTGAAGATCAAGAAAACACTATGTCGATGCAATGAAGTGCCCTATGCACCATTGAATGCTTAAAAAGTTGAGTGAGAAATGAAGAAAATCTTCATCAAATCTTTTGAGTATTGTGTAATAATTTAACCGTCCCAAATTTCCTTTCTCTAAAAACATTTTCCCTTTAAAACACACTTAATTATATCGTTTATCAATAATTTGTGTGCGAAATGAACCATAATATTTTTCTCAATAGAAAATATCGAATTTTGCCGAACGGTTCTATATTCCTCGTTGATCATCATTTTACTTTGAATATTATCTTGCGGCGCAATAAAAATTAAAAAAGCAAAATAACGAACCCATAATAAAAAATAAAAACAAATGAAATTAAAACAAGTCGGAGTAAATAAGAAATTAAATCTTTCGAGAGTTGAAAAACAAATTGTTTTCCTTTATTTCTTTTAAGCGATTTTGCAAAAGAAGTAATTGCCAATTAATTTTTATACATTTCTACCACCGACAACCCTAACACCTTGGCGACTCTGAAATTAAATTCTTTTTATCAAAGCGAATCTTTTCAATTAAAATTGTGTCTTGTAGATTCAAATCAAGCGAGCGGGGGAGGAAGCGCTAGGGATGGTTGTCGCAATGCATTTTTAGCGGAGCTATGTTGCTTTAATTAAAAACTAAAGCTTGTTTTCCCGTGTATCTAGCTCCACCCTTTCATGCAGTTGCAAAGGGTGGCACGTTCTTCCGGCCGTACAACACCCTGTCACTAATTTGTCGAGGGAATGATTTATTCCCTTCGTATGGCTTAAGCTTTTTTCAGGTCTTTGCAAAAAGATTAAAAAATTTATTAATTTTTCTTATTTTGTGATCCAACAAATTGATTTCCTCAACACAGATTGACATGATAATTATTAGAACAACGAATTCCATGGCCATAACTGTCGCCAAGAAAAAACTATTTAGTTGCAATCAAGCTTGACTATTTTACAAGGCATTAAGTTGTCGCCGCCCAAAACGTACTATTAACAATCCGTCAGTTATCGTCTGAACTTCGGGACGCAAACCTGACTTGAGAGAACGCAGGGACAGGGAATTGGCACCTGACTAGCGAACCTGTAGGCAATTTGAGTATTCTATATGCACCATATATATGGAGCGAAAAATTATATTTGGTGTCTATAAATAGGTATATAAGATAATAGAATTTAGTACATAAACCGTAATGATGACAAGGTTCTTGTCCAAACCGGTTGGATAAAATGTACCAATAAAAAAAGGGTTAAAAAAATTGTTTTATTTTATAAAGTTTATAAAATGTGCCACAAATTATCTGCGAAAAACATTCAAGAAAAGATAATTGATACTGCAGATCAATATATTCATAATTCTTATTAAAATACAACGTTAATTAGTTTAAAACGATTTGTATCTCGACGGCAAAAAAAAACAATTGCAATACTTTTGTTTCGTAAAATGAATAATCATTTATAATTATAATGTTCGTCTTATCATTCATCGTTCACTTTGTGTAATTTTACACAAAGTGAACGATGAATGATAAGAAGAGTGTTATGTGACCATACCACAGAGTTAACCATGCTTTTAAAATACCAAATATATTTATAATTCTGCCTGAAAGTTTGTTTTGAAAGCGTCTGTTAATACCAAATATCAAATTGTTTAAGTGCACACTAAGCTGATCAAGGTGAAGGTCCTATCCCCATGTAGTACCATAGCAGCAAAGCCTTCTGATCGGATTCAATTAAAAGTTTAAAGGTAATTTTTCATAGTTCAAACTTTATGGTTACCGGGACGTGTTTATTGCGGGCTTTTAGAGAAAGCTTTCAAGTTTCATTAACCAAGGTGCTTATTTGAACGCAGAAATGTTTCAACAAATAATTTTATTACTTCCGCCGCTTTTGGATTTAAAATAAATAAATTTTTTGTCATTATTGACGTACAATACATCTTTGCTATTATTGACAAACATTTTAGTTTTTATTTTGCTGAATGTATACTATGTGACCCACGTTGACTCTGGTATCGAATATATCTTCCAAAAAATGTAGTATAAATAAGAATTTCTCTGCAAAATCGGTAATATTCTTAATAGTTAAAGTATTAATATTAAAAATGGGAACTTTAGGGGACTAAACGATTTTTCATCTTGACGTGATATTTTTGTTTTATATATATATATATATATATATATATATATATATATATATATATATATATATATATATATATATATATATATATATATATAAATATATATATTTATATATACATATATATATATATATATATATATATATATATATATATATATATATATATATATATATATATATATATATATATATATATATATATATATATATATATATATATATATATATATAAATATATATATATATATATATATATATATATATACATATATATATATATATATATATATATATATATATATATATATATACATATATATATATATATATATAAATATATATATATATATATATATATATATATATATATATATATATATATATATATATATATATATATACATATATATATATATATATGTATATTTTTATTTTTTTTTGTATATATTGTAAATACCAAGTTAAACTGCATTGTTTTAAATACAGTAAATTATATTCCCTGAATACTAAAATTTAACGACAGTCTATTTTATTAGTTTAAATATTTAATGAAATCAATATTTCATTCAATAATAGTACGTATAGTAAAAACCCATTTATTTCTCACATGAATTTATATATTATGGTCAGTTTAATCCCTCTTTCAAGTAAGGCTTTTATTTACAGAACTGTAATCAACACATAAATTATTAATATTTCAATCAATAATTCAATGCAAAGAGCTATTACGGGCTAGGAATCTAATGCTCGAACTTCGTTATTCAAAGGCTCTTACCGATATGATGATAAATAAATTATTAGGCTTCGATGATCTTTTAAAGCTTCAATTGGTATTAAAACTGAATGAAATACCGTTATAATTTTATGATGTCATATTTCTATGAGAAAATTTCTTTTATGTTTGGATATTGAATCGTATTTTATGTTCAATGGTATAGATATAATTAGAAAAATAAAGAAGGACGGCTTATACTTTCAGGGTCTTCTTTTTTCTGTATTTAACCATCCACCATCCTGCTGTTTTTCGTATCCTTTTCCTATCCTGCTAACTTAATGACTTAAGATTTTCTGCAAATGCCTTGGCACTATTCAATTACTAAACTCTTAACACGCCATTCAATGCACAATTCAAACTTAAGATGAAGTGAAAATAGGGTTGTGGTCCCGTTGTTAGTGTCGTGGACTTTGAAACAAAAATTCCAAAATTTACTCTCTTTCATAAACAAAAAAAACATTAAACTTAATAAAATAAAACAGCTTTATTTTAACCAGTTTTAATGGGGACTTACACTTTTTCCAACCGGTTTCAACAAGAACGTTGTCATCATTAGGGTTTATGTACCAATTCTAAAACATTGAAATACTCATAGTTAGGTTATAGATAATTACCTTTCCCTAACAATACCAAAAACTTCCACGCACTCCGTACACCATATGAAAATTCGATTGTAAAAAAAAGGTGACAAGGTTCTTGTTGAAACTAGTTGGAAAAATGTACCAATAAAATAAGGTTAAAACAAAGTTGTTTTATTTTATAAAGTTTTTAAAATGTGCCACAAAATATCTGCGAAAAACATTCAAGAAAAAAATATTACTTTTAAAACAAGATAATACCAAATTTGCTGAAAAAGGAGATACTATCCATTTGAAACGCTTAAGGTTAACACCGCAAATACTTTTAGTCAAATGGATGTCAAACTTTTAATGACTACAGAAAAAAATATTAAAAAATGTTTTAAGTCGTCATATTTTGGACATCGTAATCGAAAAAATAAATCAACTTTAATTATAAAAACGTTAATTATCACTCTCCTTATCATTCATTATTCACTTTGTGTAATACCACTTTAGTTTTTATTGTTTATTTTTGATGTTACACAAAGTGAACGATGAATGATAAGGAGAGTGTTACCATGACACAAAGTTAACAATGGTGTTTATTTAAAGAAAACGTTAATAATTGTTTAATTATTTGTGCTCAATTAGTACAATTACCATACACACATGAACGTAATAAATAAAATAAAAATTTGTTCTTACATAAAGTGAAATTTATGTACGAGTATTATGTTTCCACTAAAAAAACAAGATTTACTTTGTAATTTACAAAGCTACTCATAGCATTATGAGTAGGTAGTTGAAAGTAAAAAGTTGATGGAGTCGGCCCAAGAAATACCGACCCCACATACTTTAAAAAGTTAACCAAAAAAAGGAAGGCTGTTTTTTTTTATATTTTCTTACCCGAATTTTACCTTTTCAACTTCCAACATGCTTTCAAAGGTCTTCATATCAAACGTACGGACTCGAAACTTGTAAAATTGTTTGTCGAACTTTTATATCATGTACAAATTTGGTTCTGATTTGAAAAAAAATTGAATTTCATTATTCTTCATCCATTTTAGTATGAGATACGTTAACTTATTCGTATAAAATCATATAAAAGTACTCGCTTGTTTTATATACTTATTAGAAATATCCAGAAATATTTTTTTCCTTTTCATAAAATTTAAATAAAATTGTTTGCTTGAGGACAGATTTAAGTCATTATAACTTAACATTTTTCAATCATAGATGGCAACCCATATCTTTGTATTGAAACAATTTAATTGATCCTCTCACGTGCAAATTTAAATTTGATTTCCTAGGCATTTGGATTGATACATTATTTTTTAACTATACATAATATTATATACCATATACAACTTGCTGTACCCGGCCACGTGTTACTGTGGCTGTGTCTTGTTAAAAAAAAAAGAAAGATAATTAAAGGTTTCATTTCTCAATGTAAAATCAATACTTACGCACGTATTGCTAGTAAAGCAATAAAATTTTTAAAAGTCTATAAACAAACTTTATAACTATAACTAAACGCGATCTCCGAAAATACTAAATGACACCAGGTTTCAAAAATTACGTTAGCTTTAGTTTCACTGTTCCGTTTTACAGATGGCGCTGTCATTAAGGAAAAATGAGATTAAAAATAAAATCATGCCATGGATAAAGAAAAATTAAAATGTAGAACACGCGCTTATTTTAAAACAAAATAATGTCAAAATTTAAGGGCAATCGGTGAATTGCTTGAGTGAATTTGAGACGTTGAGCAAACTTGCAATTATTTTAAATTTTATTTTTGTACGACATTCACAATCATAATTCAAAAATTTATACCCTCTTCCAAAAGTCCAATCTGCAGTTTCTTAAAAATAAATCAAGCTTCAATGTATAAAAATATGCAATTATTTACAATACATATATTATTTCAGTCAAGCTAAAACAAAAAACCCATAAAACATATTTTTTATAAGAAATATGGTTTTATTCATGTAATACATATATTTTCAAAGATTTTGGAGCCTACGAACCAAAGCGCTTTTTTATTGAATAAACTTAAGGATTTATTGATATTGCTCAGAAGTTACACATTACGATCCATAGATTTTTCTGCATGGATAACAATTTAATATAAATTGATTC
>NW_028281390.1:0-18291 GCF_059751285.1 Brachycentrus maculatus | reverse complement strand
TGGGATGCTCAGACTTCCGCCTTCTTTCATATAAAGAGAAACGATAGATGTTTCACATTTCACAAATGTTTCACAAATGTTTCACAAATGTTTCTCAAATGTTTCACAAATGTTTCACAAATGAAAATCCTTTACTTTTAAAGCTTGTCTGCAAGTAGGATAGCAGGAATATGGAAGGTTAACTAACTAACTAACTAACTAACCATCACGCTGCTTCCCCGCAGTAGTAGGCAGAGAGAATAGAGCGCCACACCACTCTGTCCTTGCAAACATTCTTCGCCTCTTCCGCGTTCATGCATCTCCTCATACATACCCGCCGATTGTTACGACTCCGAACCTGACCACTTTCAAGTATTTGGCATACCTGATCGTGCTATGTTTTTCTCGGTCTTCCTCTGCTTCTTTTCCCATTAACATTCGCCTCCTAATATGGAAGGCTAATGTTTAAAAACAAGCAGACCAATTGAAAATTTAACTGTTTTATAAATCCCTATGGTAAATACCATATATTACGTAGATATTACCACAAAATGCTTACCGAATCAATTTTAAAAAAATATCTTTCTTAAACTTTTTTTGCTGTTCACAAGAATCGAACTCACGACGTCAGTTTCGCAGTCGAGCGTCTGCCTAACTACGCCACAGCGCTCGTTTAAATGAAGTATTAATATCGATTAATATTCATTTACAATCTCAACATATTATTATAAAGTTAATAAATAATATTAGTGTATGGATATGCAAATATATTTTAACCAATGGAAAATAAAAATATAGCCCTAATCATATTATATTAGATCATACATTTTGATATTTAATTATGTGATTCTAAAACATAATTATATTGTAATGTAAAACTCGTACATATTTACATAAATTATAGTCTCAATATAAAATTTTGCGTAGGATCTAAACAGTGATTAAATTATTCACTCGGGTCTCTTATCAATAACTCAATTTGAAAATGGAGATGACAGATTTTCAATCTATCCCCCGCAATTTAAGACACCAGATAACGCTGATTAATGCGCAGTTGTTTTTTTTCTCTTATTTTTTTTTAATTGAAAAATAAAGGAGTTTGTTGGAGATGTTATTCTATTTTGTTATATTTTAAATTTTATTTCTTATCTTATATATGATATCAAAGCGCGAACCGTAAACTAGATTGATGCTGTATAATGCTCGTGTGTTTTGTGTATATATTCATTTTTTAATTTATTAACATGTGAAGGGGAAACTCACAAACATCCAATTCATTAAGTGATAAGTCGCGCGGGGCCTCAGACGTGACTCAACGTACAATATGTTTTTTAAATACATGTTGGAATTAGATTATTTTATAATATACATAATATATTTTCACAAAAATATTTTTATAAATTTTTCAGCCCTCTACCATTCAATAATTCTTTTTTTTTGAAAGCCACATATTTATTTTGAAGAAAAACTTATTTTTTAATAAATAAATGTTATTTAAATCAAAAATTCTATTACGTCAAATCTGAATTGGGTTTAAAGAAAATTAAGTTGCAATTTATCGTAAATTAGGCCTTAACATACAAGTGAGGTATGAAATCGGAAGTATGGTTTTTTACGGGCTTACGACCTGTCATTGGCAGGTTTAAATGACCACTTTATACACTTAGTAATATTCTATATGCTATCCATGATTCACACTCACATGACTCCATATGCATATTTATTATTTTATGACATCTCATCAAAGATGAAGAAGAATATGGAAGTCTGGGCATTTACGGGGCTGACGACCGTCATAGACTGGTTTAAATGATCACTTTACACACTGTAACATTCACAAATTCTACCCATCATCGACAACCACACAACTAAAATTCTTGGAAGTTCTATATAATATATGAACCAATTTTGGAACTTTGTTTTTGAATCACTAGAACTTCACCAGATACATCTATTGGTGAGATGAAAAGAATATTTAAAAGAATATGGCATAATTATTACTTATTTCCTTTTAACAATTTATATTTAAAAAAAATCGATGTATTCATATAATTCGAATACGGGAATGTTATCAATTGGTAACCTTCAACGTTTTTAGTTCCAAGTTTTGGAGTAAAAAATACTATGGAATCTTATTTACATAATTAACAGTTGAATGGCCACGAAAGGTTGAAGAGAACCTTTGTCAATAGTAATGCTTTAAACTAATGCAATAGGCAGTGCTTTTAAAGCTTTATGTTCCGTTAGTGAAATGTTTTAAGTATTTAATATAATAAAATAACAACTAAATAGTTTTATTTTAAGTTTGACGTATTATTTCATAGGTCATATAACACTATCAAAAACTATATTATTTTACTTTTATATTTTTTTACAAAAATGTTAAACATTAGTATATGAATACTCGATTTTTCGATTTTGGTCGACTCAGGTGCACTTGTTAAATATTTTGTGTAGTTTTAAGTGTATAAATAGTGCTATGGTAGTAAGGGTAGTATTGTTTGTATGCTGTGGTAGTGATTGTCCTGACGAAGAGATGGGTATGTCTCGAAACCGGTAGACATAAAAATCTTTGTGAGTGGTTATATATACTAATATTACTAACATTTTTGTAAAAAATATAAAAGCAAAAAGGACTAACCACAAAGTAAATGCTTTAAATATTAATGATATTGAGTACATTATTTTATTCAATAGCTTTTCGTTGCACAGTATCAAAATAAGGATACATATTTTTTTGTTTAAATCAATTATTATTTCTGAAGTTTTCTCATTGTTCATTTTTCGTGTCTATATTTTACTCCAATATCAAACTTTTATTTTGTTTAGGAGAATTATTTGTATTCTTATTTATATTTATTTTTGAAAAATATGGTCCCTGGAGTAAAAATCCATTTTAGTGGTATTTAATATTCTATTTTTTTCTTATAATTTTTATAGTAATAATAACAACTGATTTAATTAAGATAAAGTTATATATTATGCCAGAAAAAATATATTTCATTAAAATAACTAGTTATTAGAATAAATATATAGTTTAAAAAATTACAGTTTAAATGTAACTAATTATATTATCATTAAAGTAACCTAAAAACTAATCATTCAATTGATATTTAATGTATGTGCATAAAAATATAGTTTAAATTAAAATGCTATCTAAAAAATTAATAATAATTACGAGTACAAAAAACAATCTCGAAAGTAATGAATGAAACGTTATAAGTAGTCCTATACTTTTCACAGTACTCACTATCGATAAATAAGTATTACTCATTAAAAATGATTATAAGTGAAAAATAGTTTAAAAAATGTTTAAGTATAATATATTACAAAACAAGTACAAGAGCATTGCAAACTTTGTACTACAATTCGTCGTTGATTCAATATTTGCAATTTTAATACATAATTTTTGTTTGAATATCAAAACAGTTATTTCATAGAGTTTTTTTTTATATACGAGTATGGTGGCAAAAAATAGGAAATGATAAAATATCCGAGTAGGTAATCTAGAAATTTTAACTGTTGATTTAAAAAAACAAGGCTCATTAAAATATTTATTAAGATTAGTTAAACGATTGAACAGATAACTGAGATTCGTGATCCCAAGAATTTAATTATTTAATTAATTTATAAAACGAATAAATGAATATTTTTATCAAAATATTGAATATTTTTCAATAATTTTTTCTTATCGATTTGTTAAACAAAATTTAATCGTACTATGATAAATGTTTTTTTTTCTTGAAATCAATTTGATTAAATGTTTTAATTTCGTTGAATATGATACGTAATACTGTGTAAAATGAATGAATTAATATTATTGTATGAATATTGAACGTTATTCATTTATTATTTCTTTATCAATTTGTTTAATTTAGTGTTACATAGGTACCTAAAATTTCATTGTACTATGGTAAAAAAAAAATTCTTGATACAAATTTTAATTAATGCTCTTATTTTGTTTGATATAACTCGAGATATTGTTTGGAATGAATGAATTAATATTTTTCTTTGAATTTTGGATATTTTTCTATAATTCTTTCTTTAATGATTATTGTTAAACTAAATGTTACATACATAGAATTTAATTGCAGTGGAACAATTTTTTTTCTTAACTTAAATTTGATTTAATGTTATAATTTTTATGTTGAATATGACACGAGATATGAAGTAAATATATTTTTTAACTCACCTCTAAGTCAGTAAACTCCTCACAGAGCTTTGAACGAAGCGATCGATGCACTGGATTAAAAACTTTCCTCTATATTATACAAGCTTTTACCACCGTAATGCACAAATTGTGAAAATAAACAAACAACTCGTCGGACGAAACTCGGCCTCCTCGACTGTCACATGCGATCTAGCGCGAACCGTCGAGCGGGCTGTGCTCCTCTTATTGTGTCGGGAGTCGGGAATCGGAGATAGTACTGCAGGGTGATGCGCGCGACACACGGTGATAACGTCCGTCCGCACGGCGAGCCTGCGGCGCACTGACGTTGCGGGCTGCCCGCACAGCCACCCGCCCTCTGGCGGTTGCTGCCCGATGCTAAGAGGAAAATCGAATATATATATATATATATATATATATATATATATATATATATATATATATATATATATATATATATATATATATATATATATATATATATATATATATATATATATATATATATATATATATATATATATATATATATATATATATATATATATATATATATATATATATATATATATATATATATATATATATATATATATATATATATATATATATATATATATATATATATATATATATATATATATATATATATATATATATATATATATATATATATATATATATATATATATATATATATATATATATATATATATATATATATATATATATATATATATATATATATATATATATATATATATATATATATATATATATATATATATATATATATATATATATATATATATATATATATATATATATATATATATATATATATATATATATATATATATATATATATATATATATATATATATATATATATATATATATATATACTATATATATATATATATATATATATATATATATATATATATATATATATATATATATATATATATATATATATATATAAATATATAAATATATATATATATATACATGTATATATACTCGTATATATATATATTATAGATAACATTAAGAAGGGTGTGTTGTGGCGGTTTGGATATGTGGAACAAACGAGTAATGAAAGAAGGGTAAAAAAAAAATTGAGGCTAAAGTAGTTGAAAAGAAGAGCGGAGGAAGTCCGAGGAAAACTTGGCATAATCAGATATGTCAAAAACGGTCAAGTTAGGAGGGGAAATAATCTGCTTGTATGTATGTATGAGGAAATCCATGAATGTGGAAGAGGCGAAGAATGTTTGCAAAGACAGAGTTCAAGTCAACTTTTTAAAATGCTTCCATATTCTTCTTCATCTTTGTTGAGTTAACTATAAAAACTCCAGAATTTGAGAACAAATTTTAGGAAACCCTCAAAATATTATGAACATTAAATTTGTGTTCACCCCCGTATCCTTAAAGAACTTAAAAATATTTATTTACTATTCAAATAATTGAAAATGGAAATTGTATCTTGTCAGAAATTTTATTTTCCAAAATAAATTATTAACAGTAAAACAATTTAAACTATGTAAGTATGTTTATTATTCGTAACTAGGGTTTTCGTAAGTACCATGCGTTGATGTCTCTGCCATACTCTTTTGTAAAACACGTGTCGTCGCTTTGTAGTAATACGGTTTCATTGGTTGTTTTACTATTTACTGAAAAATTAATATCCAAAATCATTTATGTATAAAAATAGACAATATTTACTTATAAAAAATGTATTCCTTTGTTAATTTTTTTTAATCTCTTAAATTTGTACACCGATTGCTTTGAAATTTTGTCATAACGTTGAATTCGGATATGCGAGTTTGATATAGGTACCACATTTTGTCACCCGAAAGATGTTGGTACATGTGAAAGGTAAATTTGCTTTTACTGCAATGGCAGCGTCATCTGTTAAACGTTAAAGCAATTTGTACAATACAGCTCATGGTGAACAACGGCGGACTATATTTATATTTCAAAGCGGTCATGTCAGGAGTGGGTATGAGAGACGTCTAACCCTCAGCATAGCCAAATGTGTTCTGATTTGAACGCTCGAGATCTCGGCCTTATTTTTTTAAAAAGTGTTATTGCATAATTTAGTATTGTGCTAATGCAACAATGTTAGACAATAACACACATCGCTCACTCCTTTCAACAACGTCATATATCAAAAAACTTGATTTTTCAGGAGAACGTTTTTAAAGTTTAAAAATATAATACAATGTATTAAAAATAAGTATCAAGCCACTTATTGAACTTTTTACTATGTAACAGATTTTTTTTAGGTAAAACCAGAAGGTTTTTTTTCTATTTAGTATATTAAAAAAAAAAAAAACAATACCTTTTCTTCAAAATTCAAAAACAACTCTTTCTACCCTGTAGCGGGTAAATATAAAGTTATAAATATGCCGCTTTTGGTGGGATATAGTACATTTTATGGACATTCCGAAATCATTCACAGCTAAAAATTGACGATTGTTGATTTATGACGTTGTTGAAAGGAGTGAACGACATGTTTAATCTGTTTATTTTTGAGTTCATTGCACTTGTTCTGAGGGATGCAAACGGGATGAAAATAAGATCAACTGTATAAATAGAAAAACCGCCCAGAAGTTCTGACGGTCGATTGCATTCCAAAATAACAACAAGGGACGTCGCTTGTGTTAATAAGAAATAAGACCGCTCCAACTGTTCCAACATTTGATGTTTGTCCGTCAGCATTCTTATATAAATATTTCTCAAGATTACGAAATAATATCCGATTGTAAAGAAAGCTGGGCGGATGAAGTGTGTAAGTTTTCTCAGATTTTAAGGTACTCAAAATGAGTAAATAATTACGTTTTTAAATATATATATATATATATATATATATATATATATATATATATATATATATATATATATATATATATATATATATATATATATATATATATATATATATATATATATATATATATATATATATATATATATATATATATATATATATATATATATATATATATATATATATATATATATATATATATATATATATATATATATATATATATATATATATATATATATATATATATATATATATATATACAATCAATTTGATAATGTCGAATAATTAAAATGGTTATTCTATAAATATCTGGTATAATAAATCTATAATAGATGTATAAAACGTAAAAATAACTGGAAAAGCGGAAAAATTTATATTTGTAAATAATTATTTGGACACACTCAAAATGTGAATAAAATAATATGCTCGAATTAAAAGGCGCATTACAATTGGAAGTCATGTTTTCAGGTGTCTTCCAGTATGTAAACGAATCTGTATTGGATCATGCATACATCAAGATAAAAAAAAGTCCCTGCTAAATTCTTAAACCAACCATAGATGGCTCCTGTGAACTCAAAAATTAATGTCTTGAAATTTATGATATTTATTTAAGTTACAAAAAATCATGGGTGGTGATTCACCAGAATGGTGAATGCTACACGTGCGTAAAGTGATCAGTTAACCTGCCTGTAAATACGCATACTCTTCTCCCATATTCTTCTTCAGCTATGTTAAAATGGCTAAATGTCATAAAACTCCCTTATTTGTTGTCAATTGTAACAATAACGCCAAATAATATTCTCTGTTAATTATTTTTTTAAGAAAATTGGTGAGCAAAATATCGTGTGCATCCTAAAGTACGAAGGCGAGATAGATATCTTGCCAACAGACATTTAAGTTTTCAGTTGCTTTAGGCGGCTTTCATCTGTTAGCGTCTACTCAGATAAATGTCGATGTGATACTGGAGTATAGTGATGTATCCATGATTCATCCATTGTCTCATACCGCATAAAATATCATTTTTATTGCCTTGAAACAGTTCCATATTGAAGTCTGTTTTGAACCAGTGTGAGGCGCAGTACACACTTTGAACAAACTTTCTCGTTGATGCGAAATGATGAATATACTGCCTTAACCCTTTCCGATCCATAAAAAGAAATATTCCAGGTCCACGATAAATTTTCAGCATTACGGGGTTAAACAATACATCCAAGTTTTTTTTAAATTAAACTACACTTGTGTTAAAAATTTATTTTTATTTTGAATGAATACAATCTTATCTCTTATTTTTACATTTTACACTAAATACGAGTGAGAAAAAAATATGTTTGCCTATATTTTAACACTAAACTGATGAAGAAAAAAATGTCGAATGACATTCGACATAGGAACGGAAAGGGTTAAAATCAAAATAAATATAATCGTAAAGAGCATAAAAATAATGTTTACTTCATTATATATATATTTTTTTATATATTATTATTTTATGATATAAGAATGTGTATGCAATATTTTATGTCGCATTAAGACTGCTTTTAAACACATTTCAGAATTATACATATTTTTTTTTTTAAATATCAAGTAATACATATTTTTATTAGCATATATTGATTTTGGTGAAAATCTTTATTGTGACTTAAATTTTCATTAAAAATATCACTTCAAGTTTCAAAATAGAACTTTAAAATATACGCATACTTTGATTAGTAAATATTTTTACAAATTTATGTATGTAGAAATTTTGATTCAGTATTATGATGAATATCGTTCGTATTTGATCACGTGAAGAGAAAAAAATCATAACAACACCTGTGTAAGTAAAAAAAAGTTGTTTCTGTAACACTTCCTGCCATCTAACATAATTTTATACATCTCTTTAAGGTTCAAACTTCGACTTGCATCTCTAGTTTGTTTATTTTATACAGAAAGATTAATAAACAAAATACAAAATCATTTTTATTTGTTTATCCATTTTACTTCTAATCCTTCCAACCCTCGTAAGTAGTCGATGGTGCATAAGGCACTGTATAGTATTGACGCAGTCTTATCTTGATCAATAATTGCACGAAGACAAGGTGTTTAGTCCTGCGCTTCCTGTACCAGTCCAGAATGATATTAAATAAATATGACAATGAAAATCAACTATATATTTTTTTTAAATAGATTTTTGGAATACCTACTTATTATGAAAGACAGGCATAAAACTTTTAATTTTTTTATTAATGTTTGTAAAAGCGTGAATAAAATAATAATCGATTTTTTTTAATTTTGGTTAAGTATAGTGAAATACCATTTTAATATTTTATTATTTATGTATTAGTTTATCTTTATTTTATTATATAAAAAACAATTAAATGAAAAAGTATTTGTAAAAATTATCTGATTGAATACGTTATCAAATTTCGTTGATGTTTATTAATATTATATATAAACATACACGCTGTTGAAATGCGCTCTCTCTGACAAATGTGTGGAAAATCATTGTATGACAGAATTAACAAAGAAGATATAAGAAAAGAATGTAAGGCTGAACGAGGAATAATTGAATAGATTAGGAAGAGTTCTTTACGGTGGTATGGACATGTAAAGCGAATGGATAACGAGAGAATGACTAAGAAAATATGTGGCGAATGTGAGAGGGAAAACAGAATGAGGACAACCGAAAAAGACTTGACACGATCGGATCAATCAGAAAGGCATGTTGACTAGATGTATAGATGTAAAGAAGGCAAGGAGAGTATGTCAGGACAGAAGAATGTGGCGTTTCATCCTCTCTGCCTACCTCTGTGGGGAAACGGCGTGATGGTAGTAGTAGTAGTAGAAGTAGTAGTAGAAGTAGTAGTAACATACAGTTTGTTTATTTTAAGCAAGTAAAGTTCTGAAACGATTAGTACATATGAAATCATATCAGGTTATATTTTTAAAGTGACCAATCAAGAAAATATTTCAAACGTGACCACTTCCCTTACTGTAGGACAGCAGCTCTCAAGTTTTCTGGTGACGGAATCCTTTTTAAGCAGTAAATATTTATGAAACCCTAAAATATGCAAAACCTGGTTTTATATTATGGATTAATTTTTAAAATCAGACTCAGATTTTTTAGTTAACTTGTTTCAATGATTAAAGAAAACACTTGTTTTTTACCACTTGAGTTTTATTATAGACCACATGTTTCAGAAGTTAAACTTCACATCATTCAGGTCTGTATAATAACATTGTAATAATATTGTATGTTAATACAATATTATTACATTTATTGTATGTTACTCAAGTGGTAAAAAACAAGTGTTTTCTTTAATCATTGTAACATGTCTTACCACAAAGTTAATGCCGAACCAAAAATAAAATAACTTGTTTCAAAGTTTGAAAATGCCATAACTAGGCGAAACAATTGTCACAATATTAATTTTTATGTGTTTTTGTTAATAAAATACAACTTAATAGATTCAAAAATCTGTGTTTGATTTAAAAATGAATACATAAATTAAAACGGAGTTCTACAAATTTAACGCCAAATCAATAAATAAATACCTGGTTGTTTGTTCAATGTTTGATTATAATCATTTCATGAAAATCATATGAAAATATGTGAATATTCACAACTGATTTGTACAAGAGTACACATACGAAACAACACACAAAATAATACAATACACAAATCAATACTGTATTGATTCCGCTGTTAATTGATTTATTTGTTAATATTCTTCATTATACACATAATTACAAATTACAATAATATGAACTGAGATTTTTTTATGTCGAAGGCACATTTTGCAGTATTATTTATAAATTATTATGAAAGAACATGCAATAATATATGTGACATGGCCGAATGATAAAATGTATTTCGGACCAACTTACTTCTATTATATATTTATGAAAAGCTATTTTATATTTTTAACGGCTTGACGGATAATGGAAGCAGTTGTACTTTACCGCTTTTATGTTAGGATTGTTTTAGCATCTATATTTGTATTTTTATTTGAATATCATAAGTTATAATTTATTCATATTAATTGATAACATTGTTTTCATTTTATGAGAGGTTTTAAGTTATTTAAATTTTTAGTTTTTAATGACTCTTGAAAATAACAGAGGAAATAATTATTACTAACTCAAATGCTTTAACGATGACTCAACAAGTGCATTCTTATCACAAAATAAAAGCATTTAAAGTCATATACATTAAGAGAGATATTAACATATTTACAATTTTAAAAGTTTTTTTTTGTATTTTTTCTGCACTAAACTGAACTGAATTAAAAAAATTAAAATGAAATATCGGATTATTACAAAACCTTCGTTAGGTAGGTATAGTTACATAAAAGAGTGAACATCATAATAGTAGATTTGTTTTATAAAAGATTGAATTATGTATTAATATTGCATAATATAACCTTAATTTTGCAAAACCTACGTAAGGCACACATAAAAGAGATACCCCCGTATGATGAGATGTTAAAAAATAGTATGAAAATAACTGTAGTTGGAGATAATCCAGATTTGTGAACAAGTATTTGGACACACTCAAAGTGTTGTAATCTTGATTTATGTATTGGATTATTATTAAACTTAACTAAGCACGCATAATAGAGACATCACCGGAGACATAAATACCTCGGATCGGTTCTCATAGAATGAATTTCAACAAAATATGAAACACAATCAGTAACATAATACAATCGCAATAAAAAGGTCGTAAAGTCATTTTATTATTTCTTTTACAGTCTGGCCATTGAACGGGTAACCTTAAAACGTATTCCCACGGGGATTAAGGTAAAACAATATCCCACCAAGATGATGGAAACGTTCGTTAAGTTTGCAGTTTTCGTCTCATCTAGGTTTAAAATTCAGTAAGGTTAGAATTGTAATCAAGATAAGAAATTTACATATATATAAATATATATATATATATATATATATATATATAAAATATATATACATATATATAAAAATATATATATATATATATATATATATATATATATATATATATATATATATATATATATATATATATATATATATATATATATATATATATATATATATATATATATATATATATATATATATATATATATATATATATATATATATATATATATATATATATATATATATATATATATATATATATATATATATATATATATATATATATATATATATATATATATATATATATATATATATATATATATATATATATATATATATATATATATATATATATATATATATATATATATATATAAATATATATATATATATATATATATATATATATATATATATATATATATATATATTTATATATATGTAAATTTCTTATCTTGATTACAATTCTAACCTTACTGAATTTTAAACCTATATATATATATATATATATATATATATATATATATATATATATATATATATATATATATATATATATATATATATATATATATTTATATATAAATATATATATTTAAATATATATATAAATATATATGTATATATATGTATATATATATATATATATATATATATATATATATATATATATATATATATAATATATATATATATATATATATATATATATATATATATATATATATATATATAAATATATATATATATATATATATATATATATATATATATATATATTATATATATATATATATATATATATATATATATATATATATATATATATATATATATATATATATATATATATATATAAATAAATAGTGTAAATGTTCATTTGTTCAAAATCTTTAATTTTGAAACGTATTTCGTATTTTACCGATATAATTGAAATTTTTTCACGATCTTACATTTGAATGCACGCGTGATTTTATATAACCACGTTTTATCACCAGTGACGAATGTTTGTACCTGTGACTGGTAAAAACATGTTTCTTTAAATTGCCATCTGTTGGACGTTATTGCAAATACAACTGTATGACAAATTTTAATTGTTTTTTTATTGCATTATGGTATCTATGTTTTTATGATTTAAATATTTTCATTGGTAATTATTATCATTGCTTAGCGGGTGACATATTTTAAGTATAATATTTGTTTAAAAATACGTGTCATAATTAAAGTCACTTAAAGGAATAGAGTTGTTTTAAAAAATGTATGGATTTTCATAATATGACTGCCGAATGAATTTTTGAAAAAATAATATTTTACTGTACGATCAAATATTTGGAACACTCGAATAATCGACGGGTATGTATGAGGAGATCCGTTAATGTGACAGAAGCGAAGATTGTTTGTAAATATAGTTTGGTATGGCGTTCTGTTCTCTCTACCTAACCCTGCGGAGAAGCGGCGTGATGGTTAATTAGCTCAATATTATTGTCATATCGCTTACTCCTTTCAACAACGTCATATATCAAAAATCGTTAATTTTCAGTTGTGCATGTTTTCGGAATATCCAGAAAATGTACTATATCCCAGCAAAAACAACATATTTTCAACTTAATATTTACCCGCTACAGGGTAGAAAGTGTAGTTTTTGCATTTTGAAGAAAAGGTATTGTTTAATTATTTTTTTAAATATACCAAATATTTTTCAAATGGAGACAAAACCTTTAGGTTTTACTTTAAAAGATCTGTTGCACAGTAAAAAGTTCAACAAGTGGCTTGATATTTATTTTTAATACATTTTATTATATTCTTAAACTTTAAAAACGATCTCTGAAATTTTTTTTTTATACATATGACGATTTTTATACATTTTTGTACATATACATATGATGATTTTTTTATACATATGATTTTATACATATGAAAAGTTTTTTTTATACATATGACGTTGTTGAAAGGAGTGAGCGATATGTGTCATTGCTTAGGGGTCAAAGCTTCTGACTCGATATTTTTTATTTATTTCCTGTGAATTCATATTGTCAAGCTGATTTTTTCCTCTCCTGGTTTGTGGAATATACTGTCAAATAAATAATAAATAAATGGTATCTTTTCGCAAATGATCATTCGCAGAATTTTACATATCCCGGAATGTCACCCAGTTGGCTTTTTGGCTTTATATTCCCAGTTGGTTTTTTGGCTTTATATTCCGATAGACATCTACCACTAAAAATCAATACCGTATAAAGATTAAACGTGCATAGTCCGGGTATTACTAATTTTTCTTACTTAAAATGCGAATTTTTATTAATTTGATTGAGTTTATTGCATATATTTTTTTCTTAAAAACAGGCGTAATATTAATAAAAAGTAATTATTAATGACACAAAAATAAATTCTGCTTTATCGACCACACGACGTTATTCTTCCAAATGCATCGTGATCTCACCAGACTAAGCCACGCATTGCTGTGACTTCGTCTGATTAAATGGAAAAGGAAGAAAATATATAGTTTATTTTTCCTTTCAACAACGTCATATATCAAAAAAACTTGATTTTTCAGGAGGTCGTTGATTGTATTAGCGAAAGCTAAACTGGCAGTACTCAACGGAGTCTTGGTTGCTACCCTAATGTATGGAAGTGAAACACGGAGTTAGCAAAGGACGGATGAAAGTAGACTGAGTGCAGTCGAAATGCGATCTCTCAGTATAATGTGCGACAAAACGATGTATGATAAATGTACGAATAGTGAAATAAGGAAGGAATTCAAAGCTGAGACAAGCATAATCGATAAAATTAAGAAAGGTGTGTTGAGATGGTTTGGACATGTAGAACGAGTGAGTGAGGAAAGAACGGTAAAACAAATTTATGAGGCGAATGTAATTGGAAAAAGGAGCAGAGGAGGACCGCGAAAAACTTGGCTTGATCAATTTATCCAAATACTTGAAAGTGGTCAGTTTAGGAGTCGAAACAATCGGCGGTTATGTATGAGGAGATGCATGAACGTGAAAGAGGCGAAGAATGTTTGCAAGGACAGAGTAGTGTGGCGTTCTATTCTCTCTGCCTACCCCTGCGGAGAAGCGGCGTGATGGTTAGTCAGTTAGTTAGTTGGTAACAGTTTGTATGGACAATCACTCAAGTAAGTCGCCCGCAAAATGCATTACATATATTTTCACGTGGCCATTCTACCAAATTCGTGTAGATCACTTGCAGCTTTGAACACGTGTGATGACAACGTCCTCGCGCTTACGTTCCTCAGTACACGGCCGGATTAAGGCACCAAATCCCACAAGGCAAAGGCCACAATGCCGACGAAAAATTAAGAGTCTTATGGTATTAACACTTTTTTAACGTAGCCAATGACACTCCTGATAAAAAATTAGAAGAAATTATTTTATCATCATACTTATTTTAAATAAGTAATACGTGTGTATGTATGGAAATTTCTATGTAAAACTTGGCACGATCAGGTATGTCAATTACCTCAAAGCGGCCAGGTCAGAGGTCTAGATAATCATGAATGTGGAAGAGGCGAATAATTAATAATAATAATAATGTTATGATAAATAATGTATATTAATGGTTTAATTACTAATAAAAAAAAATAATATATTTCAATAATATTTTGTCCGCTAATAATCGTTATATAATATATATGTATATATTATATATATATATATATATATATATATATATATATATATATATATATATATATATATATATATATATATATATATATATATATATATATATATATATATATATATATATATATATATATATATATATATATATATATATATATATATATATATATATATATATATATATATAAGGAAAATAATAAATGAATCCGGGTCTGCCTCGAGGTATAAATTCAGAAAAAAAGCTCACATAAGTTACGATGCACCTCGTTATAATATTTTCACGGATGTAACGGAGCAGCCTCCAAACTTCGTACTGATAAATTATCGTTATGTCAAACTCGGGCGCTCTAGTCAGCTCTCTGGACGAAACAATCAGTCGGGTGTCGGGAAAGGAGTTGGGGAATTATATTTCGGACAGTGTAATCTTAATAATATTATTCGAGGCCGGATAAGCCGCACAATATGACTTAATGCGTCTTGTAAGATATGGTAAAGCTGAATGCATTTTAGGTCTAATCAACTGCATATCGCGTGTGTTGGGATGATACAATATGAGTGATGATCATTTTCAAAGTTTTTGTCGAATTATTTAATTTAATTGCCCGTCTCCGTAGTGTACTGATCAGCCTTCTGGAGGTCTCGGGATCGATTCCCAAGGCACCCCCCTTTTTTATTTTAAATTTAAGCTTTACTTGGTAAATACTACTTTTTCTTAAATCTATTGTGACACTTCCGCCAGCGTTGTGTAATGATCAGCACGCTAGACCACAGTACTGGAGGTCCCGGGTTCGATTCCCAGGGGGGTTCAAATAAATATTAGTGACTTTTTCATTCTAATATTTATTCAATATAACCCTGGACCTGAAGCGGAGAGCTTATCACTTTTCCTTCATGTGTTAACGATCAAGAAAACACTTCGTTTATATGATGCAGTGCCCTATGCACCATTGGGTACGAATAAGGGGTTGATGAATCAATAGTCCACAACTTAATTTTCTTTTAACAACGTAAAATTTAACGTAATTAAATTTTTGGCTTGAAATATCGTTTTTGCATTGAGAAAATAAGTATTTCATCGAAATAAAGGAGTAAAAAAAAAAAAATATTATTTCAATTTAAAATCTAAAAAAATCAAATACTCGTCCATATTTTTTTTTTTTAATTGTTCGTGGAGATATATCTGTCCTCTCGCGCGGCTCATCGCTTACTTAATTGGATATTTGCGAGTACCTCCTTAAGAAGAAACAAATACAGTCCACTCCTGAACACCATTCAACCATATTATTTAATTTTAAACATAATAAAGTTGATTTGCCTGGAATACTTCGATTTCTAGGAGCTTGGAGCAATAAAATAAGAAGATATAACCAAAAATCTAACCTCATCACAAACCGCAGTCTTCCTGTGTCTAACTTACATATACAGTAAAACCTTAATATAACGTACCTTTATTTTACGAACTTCGTATATAACGGGCAAAACATCCGGTAAATGCAAAAAAAAATAAAAGTCCTGTAAATAACCTTCACCTCCATAGTGTAGTGGTAAGTGCGTTAGGCTACCGTGCTGGAGGTCCCGGGTTCGATTCCCAAGAGGGTCCAAATAAATATTAGTGATTTTTCAGTCTTATATTTATTTAATATGACCCTGAACTGGTACCTGAAGCGGAAGGCTGATCACCTTTCCTTCGTGTATTGAACGATCAAAAATTATACTGCTTCTATACGATGCAGTGCCCTATGCACCATTGGGTGTGGATTACAATAATAATAAATTTGTTTATTTTACATGGGGCCGTTTGGCTACAAACTTAAATCTTATTATATTTGTGTTTTGTATGGTTTATTTATATCTAAATACAGTCTTCATATTTTCAAAAATAAAGCCGTTAGATTTATTTTAAACCTATTTTTATATAACGGACTTTCGGCTTTAACGGACACCCTCTCCACCCAATTGATCCGTTATATCGAGGCTCTACTGTACCCACTTAGAGGAATACATGTACAAATGAGTATTCTCAGTACAGATGGTATTTTAAAAACGGTTCTCACAAAACGTTTTATCCAAAGTGTTAAACGGGTCATTAATCTCAATAACAACGATTATATACATTATACCTTTTTTGTGTAATAGTTAGCGCATTTGACTACTGTGTTAAAGGTCCCGGGTTACAATAAATATCACTGATGATCCAAAGCAGAGCTCTGCAACCTTTTCTCATCTACGACACACTAAAATTCTTCCTAGTATTCCACGGCACACCAAAAGCTTGTGCTAAAAGTATATAGACCATTGAAAAATTATATAAATATAGTAATTATTACTTCATTCGGGGATCCAAAATGAATGATCTCAAAAAATACAAATGATTTGACATATTTTTCTTATTTTGTTTTTACCTTATTTTTTCCTTTTTACCTTAAGTTTTTGTATATAGTTTTTGTCCGCCTCCGTAGTGTAATGGTCAGCACGCTTGGCTACCGTTCTGGAGGTCTCGGGTTCGATTCCCAGGGGGGGTCAAATAAATATATAAGTGATTTTTTCACTCTATTATTCAATACTACCCTGGACTGGTACCTGAAGTGGAGGGCTGATCACCTTTCCTTTGTTGACAATCAAAATAACACTGTGTTTATATAATGCAGTGCCATATGCACCATTGGGGTGCGGATAAGGGTTTTATTATTTATTATTATTATATATATTTTCTCATTTGTTTATTTTAAATATGCTTCTTATGCCTATTTATTAAACCTGTTTATTGTTTTTACATTTTGCCG
>NW_028281389.1:1555000-1640403 GCF_059751285.1 Brachycentrus maculatus | reverse complement strand
TGTTCACCTACAACCTACAGTTACAAGACGCACATGAAGCCCACTCCTTACGGGAATGCCGTGTGTGACTGACATTCAAAAAGGAAGCTCTTACACCAGTACTTGAAATCCCAATTATCACTTCCCGTCTGACAGTTAGAATGCGTGGCTGTAAAAAAAATCGCGTATCTAACCAGTTTTCTGTTCCTATTCGTAAAGCCTTCCGTCAAAGCCTTTATTATGTTGGATTTTTTTTATTATTGATACCTGAACATAGATGAACAAAAATGTAGATATTATTTTTTGACATCTCATCAAAGATGAAGAAGAATATGGAAGTCTGGGCATTTACGGGGCTGACGACCGTCATAGGTGGTGTTCTATTCTCTCTGCCTACCCCTGCGGGGAAGCGGCGTGATGGTTAGTTAGTTAGTTAGTTAGTTACATCAACAAAAATCAACAAAAGTAAGCAACAACTTGTTTCAACAAATAATTTCAATTTCAAAAAATAATTAAACAATACCTTTTCTTCAAAATGCAAAAACAACATTTTCTGCCCTGTAGCGAGTAAAACATTAATCAAAAATGGTAAATATTAAGTTAAAAAATATGCCGCTTTTGCTGGGATATAGTACATTTTCTGGGCTTCAGAAAACATGCACAACTGGAAAATTGACGATTTTTGATATATGACGTTGTTGAAAGTCATGTATAAAATGTACATAAATATTGTAATACCAGGGAGGCATAAAGGTATAAAGGTAAGTGGAATGCTGAACACTATACCGTTCCGTTGAATGTCTCGGCGGCGACGGTACCGTGACGCCGCGCTTTCCGTCACATTCTCGTGAGAACTCGGGTAACGAGATCCGCCGCGGCCAGTGTTGCCAGCCTTCTAGCGGCGAGCACTTGCCGCTCGGGCAATTAGGAAAAATGCCGGCGCAATTGGATAACCTTGCCCTTTCGACCCAAACTGACAGCGTTCATAAATTTGACACGTCCCTGTTCGTAAATTTGACGCGTCCCTGTTCGTAAATTTGTCAAATGTCAAGGAATTAGAGCCGTATCTACGAAAATCCAAGAGGATAAATTGAGAGAAGTTTTCGAAACTTTGTAGGTAGTGATTCGATTATGGATAATTGATGATTGAGAGTGATATTTCAAGGACGCGTCACGTTTATTAGGCACATTTCGTTACATAAGAGAGAAGAAAGATACAGTATAACGTAGAGAGAATGAGAAAGAGATACTTTACAACTGTACTTAATCCCATATAGTACTTATACATCTACTACTACTACTCTACTACTACCATCACGACGTTTCCTTGCAGAGATAGGGAAAGAGGATATAACGCCTTATTCGTCTTTCTTGACATACACTTCTAGCTTTCTTCATATTCATATCTCTAGTCATACATGCCCTCCAATTACTTAGACTTTTGATCGGACCAGATTTTTTGTTTTGATTGATCTGGTCGTGCCAAAAAGTATTTTTTGACCGTCCTAGTTCTTTTCTCCTACTTAAATTCAGGTATGCAACCCTTAGTGCCCTAGTTATTGCTACTATAATCCTTTTCCTACCTACTATTTATAATTTTTTCATGTATTTTCATAAATCCACATCAGGTTTGAAATGATTCCCTTTGCACTATAAAGGCACGGAAAAGGTTCAATAATGTTTATATCGCAAATCATTGTGTCGGGTTGTGGTCCCGTGGTTAGTGTCGCGGACTCTTAAGGTTCGAACCCACTCTACCACCACAATTTGATACCTATTTCTAATAATGAGCCGCTTAGGCTCACATTAATAGTATGAAATTGAAATATTTGTGTATATAATAAAAACACAAATATTTTTCTTTTAATTAAAAATAAATAAATAAAAAATATTTAGTGCGTCCCGATCTGACATCGCTCACTTCTTTCAACAACGTCATATTTCAAAAAACTCGATTTTTCAGGAGATCCTTTTTTAGGTTTAAAAATATAATGAAATGTATTGAAAACAAATATCAAGCCACTTATTGAACTTTTTACTGTGCAACAGATCATTTTAGGTAAAACCTGAAGGTTTTTTCTCCATTTGAAAAATATTTAGTGAATTTAAAAAAATAATTTAACAATGCCTTTTCTTCAAAATGCAAAAACACTTTCTGCCCTGTAGCGGGTAAATATTAAGTTAAAAATATGTCGCTTTTGCTGGGATATAGTACATTTTCTGGGCATTCCGAAAACATGCACAACTGAAAATTGACGATTTTTTTTACATATGACGTTCTTGAAAGGAGTGAATGATATCTCTGTTCATAAATTAGTCAATATCTCTCGCGTGCGTGTTCGTAAATTGCCCGACAGATTCAATTTGGATGTCGACGCCTACCGCGCGACGCTCGAGGTGACAGATGAGGAGAAATTTGGTCTGATCGTTGTAATCATAGACGGAATTACGTGATTCGTGATGAAGTTAGTGGCATAATTTGACGGGGGTCAATGGTAGCCGTGGAAGAGCGTGTCTAAATGCAATATTCATGGACATAATAGAGCTGGATGCGCGTCAAACCCGTTTTTTAAACACTAAAGATTAACCCATTTTGACCCCTCTAGGGTTATAATAAACTGTATAGAGTAAGTTTTGTAGTACGTTTACGTAGTAAGTAGATTCTATTTTGTCCGCCTCCATAGTGTAGTGGTTAGCGCGCTAGGCTACCATGCTGGAGGTCCCGGGTTCGATTCCCAAGAGGGTCAAAATAAATTTTAGTGATTTTTCAGTCTAATATTTATTTAATATGACCCTGGACTGGTACCTGAAGCGGAAGGTTGATCACCTTTCCTTCGTGCATTAAACGATCAAGATAACACTGCTTTTATACGATGCAGTGCCCTATGCACCACTGTGGTGCGGATAAGGGTTAGAAGTATAGAGTAAGTGTAATCTATTTTTGTTTGAATTTTTTAAATAGATTAGATTTTTTTAAAGTTGAGCATTCAATATCCTGTTTTAACTTAAATGCATGATCCAATTAAAAAAAAATATGAATAAAACTCAGATGGTGTGCGGAAAAATGATGTATGAAAGATGTTCGAATGGTGATATAAGATATGCTAGGCTGAGATAAGCATTATCTATAAAATTAAGAGGTACAGTCAATACAATTCAGTACGCGACCGACCATTTTTTTAGAATATACGTATTTGGAAATTTGTTTTTTTTTCAAAGAACATATTGAAAAAAAAAATCTTTTTTTAACTCCTTACCTTTAATAACTCTTCTTTTCAAAATCACATATTTATTTTTTAAAAAAAACTTACTTTTTCAATACAAAAAGGTGTTATAAGCAAAAAAAATATTACGTCTTATCTCGCCTTACGATAGGTACGTCGAGATGCTTAGGTCATGTAAATCGAATGAATGAAGGAAAAAACAGTAAACCAAATTTATGAAGCGAATGTGTTTAGAAAAAGTGGCAAAGGAAGACTCAGGAAAACTTGCATGATCAAGTATTTCAAATACTTGAAAGTGGTCAGTTCAGGTGTCGGAATAATCGGCGGGTATGTATCTATGGGAGACGCACGACTGTGCAAGAGCCGAAGATTGTTTGCAAAGAAAGATTAGTGTGGCGTTCTATTTCTCTTTGCCTATCTCTGCAGAGAAGCAGCGTGATGGCTAGTTCATTAGTTCTTCTTCTTCTTCTTCATGAGCCCTCTGACCTCCACTGCTGGATATAGGCCTCTTCCCCTTCTTTCCATTTCCTCCGGTTGGTTGCTGCTTGCAGCCAGTTTTTACCCCCCACAGCGACAATATCGTCGGACCATCTCTTTTGGGGTCTTCCGACACCTCTTTTGATCTAACAAGGTCTCCATCGTAGAATTCTTGGGGTCTATCTTGTGGCTATATGTCCTGCCCACTGCCATTTGAGTTTTGCCACGCCATCCATGATGTCCTCTACTTTGGTTTTTTTCCTGGTATATTCATTTATCCGCCTCCGTGGTGTAATGGTCAGCATGTTTAGCTACCATGCTGGAGGTCCCGGGCTCGATTCCCAGGGGGGGGGGGTGAAAATAAATATTGGTGATTTAACACTGTAATATTTATGTAATATTACCCTGGACTGGTTCCTGAAGCGCAAGAGTGATCACCTTGCCTTCATGTAAGTAATGATCAAGATAACACTGCGTCAATTTGATGCAGTGCCCTATGCACCATTAGGTGCGGATAAGGGTAATAAGTATAAGTATATTAATTTTTAATTGAATTAAAAATGAATATACTAATTTATTTGATTAAAAATGAATATATCGCAGGCGTACAGGAGAAAGTGACCAACTAACATAACGTAAAATGTTCAGGATGGCCATTTAAGTCACTTTTGCTTGGCAAGAAAATACACATGAATGCAGTTAGTCATTTTTAACAAGTCAGTATATTATACTTTCAATATTTAAATCGCTTTTGGATTTTTTCAGGGCTATATTAAGCTTATAAGTTTAAAGCTTGTAAGTGATTTAAGCTTATAAGTTTAAGCTTTTAAACTTTAAGCTTATATAATTTCTTATAAGTGATTTATTCACTGTAATATTTATGCAATACTACCATGGACTGGTACCTGAAGCGGAGGCTTGATCACCTTTCCTTCATGTGTCAACGATCAAGATAACACTGCGTTTATATGACACAGTGCCCTATGCATCATTGGGGTGCGGATAAGGGTTTTATTTTTATATTAAGCTAGTAAGATATCAAATAGTCAATCATTACGTGAATTTGTAAAAAATGCACTTGGTCACTTTCTACTGTATGACTACGATATATTAATTGAAAATGTACATTCATTTTTAAGGTAATTTAGTTAGTTTAATTTTTGTTTCATTCCTAGGCGGATTTAAAGAGTTAAAACTTCTTTAGCGCGTATTGGTGAAATGAACCAAATGATATAATTTCCTCCATTTTGTTGAAATTCATTATCATTGCATAACGCCAAGTAAAATGGAAGATGTAAAAGTACCCACAGAAATAAAATGACAATAAAAAATTCTCTCACCTTAGAATTTTAATTACAATTATATAATAAAGAAAAAATATTTTGCAATACATCACTCTGATGTAATTGTTTATATAATTTAGGTACCTACGTTTCTGTAATTAATATTTTAATTGCAAAATGTTTTCAAGTAATTTGGGATGTTGCTTCAATTATGTCTTATTAGAATATTCAGAATAAAACAAATAGATTATATAGTTGATCTGATGAAGGAATGGTTATTCTGAAACCGGTAGTCGTAAAGTAGATTGTTAGGTAATATATCCAAAATTTAAACACGGTTATTGGATTGAATTCTTATTTTATTTACATATACTTATATGATGTATGATGTCCGCCTCAGTAGTGTAATGGTCAGCACGCTCGGCTACCGTTCTGGAGGTCCCGGGTTCGATTCCCAGGGAAGGGTGAAATAAATATTAGTGATTTTTTAATTCTAATATTTATTCTATATTATCCTGGACTGGTAACTGAAGCGGAGGGCTGATCACCTTTCGTTAACGATCAAGATAACACTGCGTTTATATGATGCAGTGCCCTATGCACCATTGGGGTGTGGATAAGGGTTTGATTGATTGATACTTATATGATAATATGTGACGCGTTTCGCCTTATTAAGACATTATCAAACACTCTGGGTACTATGAGTGTTTGATAATGTCTTAATAAGTCTTTGAATAGTGTGGTTGTCAGTAATGGGTAGAATTGGTGAATGTTACAAGTGTGTAAAGTGATCACGTAAACCAGCCTATGACGGTCGTCAGCCCCGTAAATGCCCAGACTTCCATATTCTTCATCATCTTTGATGATATATCAAAAAAATAATATGAAAATAACTCCTGTAATTGGAGAAAATCCAGATTTTGTGAACAAGTATTTGGACACACTCTAAATGTTGTAAACAATGAAAGTATTTGTTATATCCATTGTAGATTTTAAATTAAATAATGGATTTGGGTCAAGATTCAAGATGGGTCTCTATTATCTGAAATGTCTCGGTCCATGAACACAATACTACACACACAAGTCACGACATAGCGAATCCAAGGATTTGTTGGGATGAATCCTAAATGGATTAATTAATGTAATTCATGTTTGGAATTGAAGCGAGTGCTTTAGAAATATGCCAAATCCATCTTTGTTAAGTCATGATTACTGCTATATATCGTGTACTGGCAAAAAACGTTAACTCGAAAATATGCAATTTTGTATATTATTTCGAGAAATAAAAATACTTTGTGTTCTGATCCACTCACATTTTTATTAACCAACTAGTTTCGGCAACAACCTGTTGCCCTCTTCAGGGTTACATTTATTACTATTATAAGTAATAAATGTAACCCTGAAGAGGGCAACAGGTTGTTGCCGAAACTAGTTGGTTAATAAAAATGTGAGTGGATCAGAACACAAAGTATTTTTATTTCTCCAAATAATATATCAATATGATCCACAAAGTTAATGCTTTCAATATTCAAAACATATGCAATTTTGACTTCATGATGCGCATTATAAAGCTCTCAACTTTATATAAACTGGCAAAATATACTAAGTAGTTTGAAATATCATACTTGTATGTGGTTTTAAAAGTAAATGCAACTTTAAAAGCGGGTATTTTATTCAGGCTAAAAGCTTTTAATAAGAGGAATTATTCAAACGGGGATTTTAGAGTTCACGTTTTTTGCCACTAAATTTTTTAGTATGGGTGTATTTGACATTTTTTTTAAATACCGATATATCATCTTATCTCATACTAGCATTTTTTTTTCCTTTTTCACCTTTCGAACATCTATTATGCATCGCTTTGCCGCACATTCATCTGAGAGATCGCATTTCGACTGCATTCATTTTACTTTCATCCTTCTTTTGGGTACTCCGTGTTTCACTTCTATACATAAGGGTTGGTATTGTATCATGTATTTAGTACTTGTATGTCGTAAACCAGGCAATAGAAATTGATCTTCCTCGAAAGTTATCTAGAGGAAGGCCGAAAAAATCATGGATGATGCAGAGAGATAACATGATTCGAAGGCATGGCCTAGGTGACGTTGTCCAGGACAGAAGAGGACCATGTAGGTCCTTCTGTAGGGGAGAGCTGACCCCAGCAGTCTACAAAGACGATAAGTTGGGATGGAGCCAGGAAGAAGAAGAAATATCTTAATCTATCTTATGGTTATCATTATACTATGTACGTATTCGAATACTATTTATCGTATCGCTCACTCCCTTCAACAACGTCATATATAAAAAAAAACTTAGTAGTAAACTTAGTAGACTCAAAAAATCTGTGTTTGATTTAAATTTAATACATAAGTTAAAATGGAGTTCTACAAACTAAACGCCAAATCAATAAATAAATAAATATATATAAAAAAAACTTAATTTTTCAGGAGATCTTTTTTAATGTTCAAAAATATAATCAAATGTATTAAAAATAAATATCAAGCCACTGATTGAACTTTTTACTGTACAACAGATAATTTTAGGTAAATCCTGAAGGTTTTTTCTCCATTTGAAAAATATTTAGATTATTAAATAAATAATTATACAATACCTTTTCTTCAAAATGCAAAAACAATACTTTCTGCCCTGTAGCGGGTAAATATTAAGTTTAAAATATGCCTCTTTTGCTGGGATATAGTACATTTTCTGGGCATTCCGAAAACATGCACAACTGGAAATTGACGATTTTTGAAATATGACGTTGTTGAAAGGAGTGAGCGGTACGTGCTGCTATAAACTGCTTTATCAATAATTAAATATTGTTTTTATGATGTAACGATTGAGTCGAGTTGTTGTAGTCTGTTGTCGAGATTATTGAGAATAATTGGGAACAACCTTGACTGAATAATAGAGAATGGGTCATCGTGTACATTGTACATAATGTTCTTAGATATTGTTATATTAGATATTCAACAAAAAACAAATTACGAAATCAAATGTAGCTAGTATCGACATCGTGCGTGCATGTACGCGGTTCGATCAAAAAGTTAACTGAAATTATTTTTTTCACTCTAATATTTATTATAGTGTAATGGTCAGAACGCTCGGCTACCGTTCTGGAGGACCCGGGTTCGATTCCTAGGGGGGTAAGAATAAATATGAGTGATTTTTTCACTGTAATATTTATTCAATATTATCCTGGACTGGTACCTGAAGCGGAGGGCTGATCACCTTTCCTTCATGTGTAAACGATCAAGATAACACTGCGTTTATATGACGCAGTGCCCTATGCACCATTGGGGTGCGGATAAGGGTTTTTAATTATTATTATTAATATTTATTATTTTTTGACATCTCATCAAAGATAAGGAAGAATATGGAAGAATGGGCATTTACGGGGCTGACGACCGTCATAGGCTGGTTTAAGTGATCACTTTACACACGTGTAACATTAACCAATTCTACCCATTATTGACAACCACACTACTCAAATTCTTGGAAGTTTTAAATATAATATATGAACCAATGTTAACGCAGTGTTATCTTGATCGTTTACACATGAAGGAAAGGTGATCAGCCCTCCGCTTCATGTACCAGTCCAGGGTAGTATTTAATAAATATTAGAGTGAAAAAATCACTTATATTTATTTGACCCCCCCCCCCCTGGGAATCGAACCCGGGACCTCCAGAACGGTAGCCGAGCGTGCTGACCATTACACTACAGAAGCGGACATAATAAGTAAGGTAAATAAATGCGACAACAATCTTTAAAAAATATAGGTTAAATCAGAAATATTATTATGTACAAAAAAACAAACTTTTTTATTTAATAAAATGTTTTTTTTTTTAAATTACTGTAATAAAATCATTCTACGTATTCTTTATAGTGATTTTAAAATAAAATTTTCATAATAAAATGGAAATTATATACTAACTTTTTTATTGAACCTCGTCGTATACAACGCACAACATATGTGTACATATGTAAGGGTGTGGCCGCTCGTGTAGTTTTATTTCTGGTTCCTACCTCAGTGAGATAATCGAATTTCTTGGTTTGCTCATTACCGAACCAAAGCTCGTCCTTTCTGCGCATGACGTCACGATACGACCGTAACCCAAATATTGAATGGTCTGCTCATTAATGAACCGAAATTCGTCGAGATATGACGGATGAGATTGTTCGACGTCTTACGCATGACATCGCACAATATGTTAACGTTGAAAACTTTATAATGCTGCATGATTGGTCGACATTATGCATATTTTCGAGTTACCGTTTCTTGCCAGTACACCCACGATAAATAAAAACATATTGAATTAGCTAGAAGAAACAAAAATTAACTAAATGATGTTTAAACCTTGTACATAATAAGCAAGGTAAATAATAAATTCAATTCACATCTAAAATAAAAACAAAA
Organism: Brachycentrus maculatus; assembly: GCF_059751285.1. Taxonomy (NCBI): domain Eukaryota; kingdom Metazoa; phylum Arthropoda; class Insecta; order Trichoptera; family Brachycentridae; genus Brachycentrus; species Brachycentrus maculatus. The sequence continues at coordinate 1,631,025 of NW_028281389.1, read as the reverse complement.
AGTACATCAACGATATCTTCTCTACTATCAGCAAGAAGCTCAGCATATCCACCGTACAAAAGGCAGCAGACAGTAAAATCTATTATTTGGAGAAACAAAATGACTTTGATTTTTGATCCACTCACATTTTTATTAAAAACCACTAGTTTCGGCAACAACCTGTTGCCCTCTTCTTCTTCTTCTTTCCATGTTCGCTCTCTAGGTGGAGCATATGGCCAACACGAGACGTCTCCAAGTCACACTGTCACGCGCCATCTCCTTGGCTTCCTCCCAGGTCAGTCCGCTGTCTCGAAGTGCCGCTGAGTATAGTCAGAAATGGTTGTCAGGAGTCTTCGGGGTTGGAAGAAGAGACATGAGAGGTTGATGGTCTCAGGTGCCATTCTAAGGACATGTCCCGACCATGTCCACCTTCTCCTCTTCAGGGTTTGTTTTATTGATCTAAAAAAAACAAAGTCATTTTATTTCTTCAAATTATATATTACAATGATCCACAAAGTTAATGCTTTAAATATATTTTTTAAAAGACAGTCAAATCGATCATTTCAATTTCCAAAACCTAGGATTTTAATATTCTTGGTAGCGATCTAACAATATTCAGTACAGAAGCAAAACAGTGTTTACATCATCGAAAATTAGAATAAAGCGTGTATTTATTATATCTGGTACCGGACCACCCGTCAGGTAATAATTTAGGTTGATCAGTATGATAATTGTATGACCATGCACTTGCATGCAGTGCGTAAGTAGGTTCCTACTTTCCATCGAGTAGGTACTACGAACTTACCCACATCTATCCCATTTTTACTATCCAGCCACACAAAATATATCCCAATTTTACCGTGTACGTGAGACTCGGTTTAAGTGATAGATCGTGCTGGCTGGAAACAGCGGTGTTCGCCTATATAGCGCTATTAGATGAATGGGAAACGTCAAAAGTCATGTCGGAAACAGGGCTAAGAAAACCGGTTTTTGTGTAAAATTATTATTGTTTTACGAGTAACTGGTGTGATTCCAGAAATAAAACGCGTCATCTTGTTTTAATGGTTTGCGTGGAGGCCAAATTTCGAGTCGTGTGAATATTGTGTATATTTTGTTTTAATGAAGTGGTCTTGCAAACGATTTTGGCCGAGTTTTAATCGAATAACCTTTAGAAATATTTTTTTAAATTTTATGTAATGTTTTATCAATATAATAGATGTCGCTTTTTTTATATAAAAATAGAATTTTTGTTTTTTATTATTTACAAAAATACATCAATTTTATACTATTTCTGTGAGCCTGAGCTCACAGTATTGTTAGAAATAGGTATTAAATTGTGGTAGAGTGGGCCCGAACCAAGAAACTCTGACTCAAGAGTCCCTGGCACTTACCACGGGACCACAACCCGACACGATCTTAAAAGATTTCTGCTAATTAAAGGAATAAAAAACCTTTTTCAATTTAAATTTCACTTGGTGAATACCAGTATTTCTGAAAATCTATTGTGACACGTGTTTCGATGCATTTCGCATAATTTTCAAACACGTATGTGAAGCTAAATCTAAATTAAGAGTTTCGTCTTGGGACGTTGGAGGATGAAGAGGAGGGGGTAGGAGTTGTTTATTGCAATGAAATACGTGTCACAATAGATTTTTAAGAAATAGTGGTATTTACTTAGTAAAATTAAGATTCAACGATGACTTAAAAGTCCATTATGCGGTCCGTTATTCTATCTGGGACCTGTGCTGTTTTGTAAAAAAAAATCACTAACCCTTCAGCACAATAAAAGGCATGACGACATCAATAAACCGACTTTATTTTTTGATCCACTCACAATTTTATTAAAAACCAACTAGTTTCGGCAACAACCTGTTGGCCTATTCAGGGTTTAGTTTAAATATATATATATATATATATATATATATATATATATATATATAATATATATATATATATATATATATATATATATATTTATATATATATATATATATATATATATATATATATATATATATATATATATATATATATATATATATATATATATATATATATATATATATATATACATATATATTTATATATATATATATATATATATATATATATATATATATATATATATATACATATATATATATATATATATATATATATATATTATATATATATATATATATATATATATATATATATATATATATATATATATATATATATATATATATATATATATATATATATATATATATATATATATATATATATATATTTATATATATATATATATATATATATATATATATATATATATATATATATATATATATATATATATATATATATATATATATATATATTCATGCATCTCCCCATTCATACCCGACGATCATCATATTATCATATCACGATGATGCACAAAGTTAATTTTACAAATATTCAAAAAAATATCCGTAAGCCGTTTATTTCCTTTACCCTTTGTGATTTTATTTTATTTTTATATTATCTGTTGACTGGCAACCCTGTGCCTTCAATTAATAGTCTCGGTGACCGGCGGGCAACATTTGGGTGGTCCACACACTGTTCTATGTTCGGACTGGATCGTCCGTGGCCTGTCCTTTATACCCTCTTGATGCGTGGAGCGTGTACGTGGCTATTTACTATTTTACGGGGTACGTAGGCACTGGAGTACCTAATCACCGGTCTAGTGTTTTTTTATTAGGGATAGGTACTTTTCAAAGAGTTACTTGATACCAAAGATAACCTAAAAAACTAATCTAGGAACAAATCGGTTATCTGTTTTTAAAGAAAAAAAAATCTTTGACTAGCTTATATTACACTAATATAAACTATTATTTATACTTAATTTACATTATATATATATATACACATATATTTATATATATATATATATATATATATATATATATATATATATATATATATATATATATATATATATATATATATATACATATATATATATATATATATATATATATATATATATATATATATATATATATATATATATATATATATATATATATATTACATCTTCATACAGTTAACAAAACATTTATTTTTTAGAAGTATATTATGTATGCATTTGTATTGTCCATAAATGAAATCCTCCCTGTGATTTTCTTATTTATGAATGATTTTAAACTATTTTAAAATATCACTCACTCCTTTCAACGTCATATATCAAAAAACTTGATTTTTCAGGAGATCGTTTATAAAGTTTAAAATTTTAATACTATGTATTGAAATTAAATATCAAGCCACTTATTGAACTTTTTACTGTGCAACAGATCTTTTTAGGTAAAACCTGAAAGTTTTTTCTGCAATTGAAAAATATTGAGGATTTGCGTATAAAAATAATTAAACTACACCTTTTCTGCCCTGTAGCGGGTAAAGATTAAGTTAAAAATATGCCGCTTTTGCTGGGATATAGTACATATTCTAGGCATTCCGAAAACATGCACAACTGAAAATTTACGATTTTTGATATATGACTTTGTTGAAAGGAGTGAGCGATATATGAACGTGTCCTAATTTGCATACAAAACGTTAGGAAATTTTAATTTTCATTGACCAAAGATTTAGTCTTCATGGAAAAATATTATTATTCAATTTCTTTTAAGTTATAATATTAATATTCCACTCAAAGATGGAATATTAACAAGTTTGACAGGTAACATACAAATTATTTTTGACGTCTACCGCCTAAAGAAATGGTGCGACCAAAGATTTAGCTGTCATTTTGGGAAAGGATTTTGGTTACCACTATATTAATACCATGTCCGCCTCCGTAGTGTAATGGTCAGCACGCTCGGCTACCGTTCTGGAGGTCCCGGGTTCGATTCCCAGGGGGGTCAAATAAATGTAAGTGATTTTTTCACTCTTATATTTATTCAATATTACCTTGGACTGGTACCTGAAGCGGGGGGCTGATGACCTTTCCTTTGCGTGTTAACTATCAAGATAACACTGCGTTAATTCAATGCAGTGCCCTATGCACCATCGGGGTGCGAATAAGGGTTTGAATGAATATCAATATCTCTTACAAACTTTTAAAGAAAAAACAAGTGAAGTGCAAAATTCACGTAGCTGTAAATTTCCTAATAATTTAATATTGCACAGATGTAAAACTGCAGCGGCGTTAAATCATTATACGTACGTGGGTAAAAAAAACTGTAATAAACTTCCGGAAAACTTAAAATCTATTAAAAAAATTCAATCCTTTTAAACTAAATTTTAAAAAAAACATATAAGACTCACCCCAACCTTAACTCCATACCGAGGTTTAATTTTTTTAATAATTTAAATTACTTTATTATTATTTGCTTTGTTTATAAAAAAAATGTAAAACGAACACAAATATCTCTAAACACAAGTATCTACTTTATTAGAGAGGTAGAAACGTTATATTTTCAATTTCCTGTATATTTACCAACTATTTTGTATATTTAAATACATATTTAAAAAAAAAAAATAATTTCAATATATTTTTTTAAAGATGTTCTCTAGAATACTTACATATCCTTAATTATTTCTAAATAATAATAATAATAATATAATGATAATAAAACCCTTATCCGCAACCCAATGGTGCATAGGGCACTGCGTCATATAAACGCAGTGTTATCTTGATAGTTTACACATGAAGGAAAGGTGATCAGCCCTCCGCTTCAGGTACCAGTCCAGGGTAATATTGAATAAATATGACAGTGAAAAAAATCAATAATATATTTTTTACCCCCCTTGGGAATCGAACCCGGGACCTCCAGAACAGTAGCCGAGCGTGCTGACCATTACACTACGGAGGCGGACAAAGTAATTAACGGACTAAATAATAATACGCAAATAATATATACATATATCACTGTTTCAGTTAAATTAAATGTTTTCTTTTTACCCTTATCCGCACAACCCAATGGTGCACTTCGTATGAATAAACCTAACCTATTGGAGCAACATACCAACCGACAGAATTTGATTACTCTAAATATTTTTGTAAATTACACATATCTATTCTTTATTTTTTTGACATCTTATCAAATATGAATAAGAATATGGAAGTCTGGGCATTTACGGGTCTGACGACCGTCATAGGCTGGTTTAAGTGATCGCTTTACACACGTGTAACATTCGCCCGCCTCCGCAGTGTAATGGTCAGCACGGTCGGCTACCATTCTGGAGGTCCCGGGTTCGATTCCCAGGGGGGGTCAAATAAATATAAGTGATTTTTTCACTCTAATGTTTACTCAATATTACCCTGGACTGGTACCTAAAGCGAAGGGCTGATCACCTTTCCTTCGTGTGTTAACGATCAAGATAACTCTGTGTTTATATAATGCAGTGCCCTATGCACCATTGGGGTGCAGATAAGGGTTTGAATTGAATTGAAAACATTCGCCAATTCTACTCATTATTGACAACCACACTAATAAAATTCTTGGTTCTATTATACGAATATATGAACCAATTTTGTAACATTATTCTCGAATCACTAGAACTTCACTAGAGACATCTATTGGTGAGATGAAAAGAAGCTTTTTATTGAGCAGAAACTCTTTTATTAGTAATTGGACATAATCCAGATTTTGTGAACAAGTATTTGGACACACTCAAAATGTTAAATATCTATTCTTGTTTATTTTCTTTCGAATTATTGTATGTAAATAAATGAAGAATATGAAAGGCCGTGAGTCCTGTAAATATTTAGGATTTTATTTTATTCAATGAAAGGGTCTCTTCTAAATAAATATATTATTTAGCGGAGACCTTTTCATTATTTTTCAAATTTCAGTCATTAAATATCCCGTTAAAATCTTTTTTTTTTTCAATGACATATAACATTTCAATGTGGTCACCCTGTTGTCAAACGACAGAACTGTCATCTTCCACCATAAATCTTCCATAAACGGCGGGAAACGTTAAAATGTCATTTAAAAAAGGTTCCACCGCGCTAATTTGACATTCACGAGATTTTTCATAAAAAGGATCATTTTCACCGATCCGTCTGTTTGCCACAACTTCAAATCGATATTGCAACTTTTGTAATTGTTAGCATTTGAAATCGATTTAAACATGCCCCGCGCTGGCAAATATTGCATCGTTAAGTGTTGCCATGATGAAAAAATATCCACGCTGTGAAAAGTTTTTACCCAATTTGGATTTTTTACAGTTCAGTCGTTATTTTAGCACGTAAAAAGTACCTATTTAACACCACGTGGCTCGGTCGTTCACTTTTCAGCATTTCATGCGCGAATATTTAATAAATAAATGAAATACACAGTAATAACTTTTCATTAATTGAAACGGCAGTCACTTTGTGGTAAAATCTATTCATTTCAAATTAATGTTTAACTTATTAATAGTCCGTTTTTTTTTAAAGTTTAAAGTTTAACTTATTAATAGTCCGTTTTTTTTTTATTTGTCCGCCTCCGTAGTGTAATGGTCAGCACGCTCGGCTACCGTTCTGGAGGCCCCGGGTTCGATTCCCAAGGGGGGTAAAAATAAATATAAGTGATTTTTTCACTGTAATATTTATTCAATATTACCTTGGACTGGTACCTGAAGCGGAGGGCTGATCACCTTTCCTTCATAAGTAAAACGATCATGATAACACTGCGTTTATAAGACACAGTGCCCTATGCACCATTGGGGTGCGGATAAGGGTTTTATTATTATTAATAGTGGTATTTCCTGATTAAGACTTCTGTTAAAAAAGTAATAACTTTTCTTTGGTCAGTGCTTTACATATCGCTCACTCCTTTCAAGAACGTCATAAATCAAACAGCTTGATTTTTCAGGAGAACGTTTTTAAAGTTTAAAAATATAATACAATGTATTAAAAATAAATATCAAGCCACTTTTTTAACTTTTTACTGTGCAACACATTTTTTTAGGTAAAACCTGAAGGTTTTTTCTACATTTGAAAAATATTTAGTATATTTATAAAAATAATTAAACTATACGTTTTCTTCAAAATGAAAAAACAACACTTTCTGCCCTGTAGCGGGTAAATATTAAGTTTAAAATATGCCTCGTGTGCTGGGATATAGTACATTTTCTGGGCATTCCGCAAACAAGCAGAACTGAAAATTGACGATTTTTGAATTATGACGTTCTTGAAAGGAGTGAGGGATATATAAATGTAACATATATAATATTCTCGATGAGTAATTTCCATTACTCATTTTAGGATTAAGGTTATATATAAGGTTATATATATAAAGGTAGCTTTAAAAATAACAAAATCTCAAAACAAAGTAAATAATATACGTAAAAAAAAACAAAAGCAAAAAGTGAATTACAGTTGAAATAATAATGAAAAATACTATAAAAACTCACTTTACACACTGTAACATTCACCAATTCTACACATGGTAGACAACCACACTACTCAAATTCTTGAAACATCTATAAATATTGTTCAAATTCGAAACAAAGCGCTTAAAAAAGTCACTGGAATTTTACTAGAGGTATCTATGATGAGATGAAGCTTTTTATTGAGCGGAAACTCTTTCATTTGTATGTGATGTCCGAATCCTGGATTATAATCACGTACATGAGAAACGCTAGAAAATATCATTTTCATTTTATGATTTTAGCTTATAATGTGACCAGTTAGTTTATTTACAACATTTTGAGTGTGTCCAAATACTTGTTCAACTTTTACCAAGTATTTGAACACACTCAAAATGTTGTAAATAAAATAAAATATCAAATGCCACATCGCTCACTCCTTTCGATAACGTCATATATAAAAAAATTCGTCAATTTTCAGTTGTGCATGTTTTCGGGATGCCCAGAAAATGTACTACATCCCAGCAAAAGCGTCATATTTTCAACTTAATATTTACCCGCTACAGGACAGAAAGTGTTGTTTTTGCATTTTGAAGAAAAGGTGTTGTTTAATTATTTTTTTAAATATTCTAAATATTTTTCAAATGGAGAAAAAACCTTCAGGTTTTACCTAAAAAGATCTGTTGCATGGTAGAAAGTTAAATAAGTGGCTTGATATTTAATTTCAATACATTGTATTAAATTTTTAAACTTAAAAAACGATCTCCTGAAAAATAAAGTTTTTTGATATATGTACTTATGACGTTGTTGAAAGGAGTAAGCGATATTTTTAAATAGTTTGAAATCATTCATAAATAAGTCAATCGCAAGGAGGATTTCATTTATGGACAATACAAATGCATACATAATATAATACATGTCATTATATTAAATTTGAAAAACAAACTCCTGAAAAATCAAGTTTTTTGATATTTGACGTTGTTGAAAGGAGTAAGCGACATGTCGCTCACTCCTTTCAAGAACGTCATAAATCAAAAAACTTGATTTTTCAGGATAACGTTTTTAAAGTTTAAAAATATAATACAATGTATTAAAAATAAATATCAAGCCACTTACTGAACTTTTTACTCTGCAACAGATCTTTTTAGGTAAAGCCTGAAGGTTTTTTCTACATTTGAAAAATATTAAGTAAATTTAAAAAAATAATTAAACGATACCTTTTCTTCAAAATGCAAAATCAACACTTTCTGCCCTATATCGGGTAAATATTAAGTTAAAAATATGCCGCTTTTGCTGGGATATAGTATATTTTCTGGACATTCCGAAAACATGCACAACTGAAAATTGACGATTTTTGATTTATGACGTTCTTGAAAGGAGTGAGCGATGTCACAATGTCACATTTAGCACGTGTTTCGCTAATTCTCCACCAAAAATACACGATAGAACTGTCAATTAAATGTGTTATTGATATCTACAGGTTACACAAATCTAGTTTGCCTTTAAAAACTGGTTTACGATTAGCATTTTCATATTCTCAGCTCGAGTAATTGCGATCAAATGTAACGAGTGTGAAAGTCCGCGTATTGGAAATATTTTGTGGGCAATTTCAGCCTTTTACTTTGACGTTATTAATTGGACATGTTTGCGGCTCGAAAACGTCGTCTCTGCCGATAAATTATCGCGATAAAATATTTTTCTTTTATTTTTTTGGGAATTTAACAGAACACTTGCATAAAGAATTACTGAATGCAGTCGAAATTCGTTCTCTGAGACGAATTCTTGGCAAAACGTGGATATGATAATTGTTCGAACGGTGATATAAGGAAATAATGTAAGGCTGAGATAAGCATTATCGATAAAATTAAGAAAGGTGTGTTGATTTGGTTCAGACACATTACTATTTTTTGTATTAAAATGTTCATTTGCTTATTTTATTTGCAATATATCTAAATACTTGGGAAAAAATGTTTGAGAACATTTGACAAAACCTTTGTTTATTATTATTACAAAAAAAAACTTTGTAGCAACAGCACCTACTTCAAAACAGACGCAATTTCCTTTGAAAAATATATCAAACACGACATCCTCCCGTCAAAAAGAATATTTTCAATTTAAAAAGGGCAACGCGATATGCTTGTGTTACGGATATGTTACCCTCGTAACTCTTTGGCTCAGAAATAACTGCAGGTTCCGTGGTAGATACTAACTGGAAATAAAAATCAATCAGGAACTGAGTGTGAACTAATGACACACATAAATATGGCAACACACAGCTCGAAGCGCTGATTTAGTTCGAACCTAGAAACAAGCAAAACCGGTAGAAATCAAGATATGGGTCCATTCCGATCGACCTATGAGAAAAATATTGGATTATAGAATCGCTAAAACCTTTTCGTGCATAATTAAATAATTTTGAGCAAATCTAGCAGTTGTAAACATAAATATTGAGGATAAACTGTTTCAATGATTATCGAATGAGTGAAGAAAAAACAGTAAAACAAATTTAGAATAGCCAAAAAAAAAAACTTTAAATTTGCTTTGCTGTCTTAGTTTTGATAACGATTGCTACTGATTTTTAACTATTACTAATGATCAAACGACCCTGCCTTAAAATTTCGTAAAAATTAAAATTTTCCGTCGGGCACCTTATAAAAGGTAGATATATACTTCATAATAGGTAGGTACTTTAACAACTGTGCTTCTATTTTTTTTTATTTCTTCTATGACTTTTATATAACAGTACAAATTAAAACGTCTAATGCCTTACCTAATAAATACCTAAGTTAAAATTTGTTTTGAGGATTGGGAATGGGTTTTTTATGAATGAAGTTTTTAAAAATTTCAAGTTATTTTCTTCGAATTTTAAAGGTCAAGTTTGCATATTTTTATGGCTGGTGAGTGGTATAGGATCCCATAAAGCAGTGTTCCGCAAACTGTTCCTATTCAAGGTACACCTACCAAATTGAGAAATTTCAGAGGTGCATATTTACCATATTATGGTAACATATTTAACATATTATGTTTAATGAAAAATGTGAGCCTACTTAACTGAGCAAGGCAATCAAAATTTGGAGCAATTGTGTTATTTTCACAAAACTTAGACGTTTTTTCCGCGGCACGCCAACTAATCACCACGGTACACAAGTGTGCCGCGGCACACAAGCGGCGGAACAATGCCATAAAGGTCACACATACAAACAAACATTGATTTTTATATATTTTCATTTAATATATGTGTAATGCGTAATTCATTTCATGAAATCACCTCCTCGTGAATTCATACAACAAAAATCACTTAGGAAATCGCGTGTTTAATTCCAATGACCCTTAAATGTCCTACTGATTCATTTAATGAATGACTCTTTAGCTTTTTGTTTGCAATAAGTTTATACGGTCGTATAAGTGGCCATTACATCTGTATAGTAAACTAAACTCGTTCTACAACTTGCGCACATGATCGTGTCCTGTTTATCTTCGTTGATCACTAGCGATCTATATTTTTTTCTACTCGATACGAACAGCTGTGCTTGGGAGTGGGCCATATTTTTAAATATCGCTAAACAGACACTGTTTTCCGAATTCGGTCAACCTTTTCAATCGGCTACGAACTCAATCGGTTACGAACTCAATCGGTTACGAACTCAATCGGTTTTAACTCGATAGGTTAAAAACTCATACAATAACAATCGTACAAAAAAAAGTTGTACACCACACAACACCACACGTGTATTTGTAGTACAAAAAAACGCACTTTAATTGTGAAGTGCGTTATTTTATTACGATTAAGAAGAAGAAAAAGAAAGTTTATTTGACGATTTTCAGGGATTTTATAGGTCGATTCCGTTTTTATTAAGTAATAAAAAAAATAGTCTGGCTTTTCAAATGTAATAATCAAAATTGTGAAAGTATATTTTTATTAATTGCTTAAAATTTATGGTGCTTCTTAGTCTGTAAAATACGGTGATAACATTTCACCAACTTGCCCCTTTAAATGCAGCCGGGTAGGTACCTCACGGTTTGTTTTCAGTATCTAGGTACCTAACTTTTTGGCACCATCATTCAAAAGGTTCAAACAAATGCATTCCATTTCTGACGTTTCCAAAGGAAACGGCGGGAAACCCATTTCGTGTCACGTCCGCCGAAAATGGCGGCCTGTTGCTATCAAAGTTCTGTTGTTTTTGGCGGTTAAGAAACACAACACTTTGGAGTCTAAGCGAACTTAGCTCGGATAGACAGAACGTGTTATTTCTGAGCCTATTAGCTGTTACGAAATGGAGTTCAAAATTGTTATAATGCCGCAGCGTTAGGTATTTGCCGCGAGTGTGATTTTTGTGCTATGCATCAGTTTTGAAAAGACTTTCACGTTGTGTTTTCTCAATATCTAAATAAACGCGCGTTAGCCAACTTTTTATGTTTTTTTTTTAAACTATTATTCAATAAATAACTCACTATTTTTTGGTGGGTATAGATTTCATTATTAACTCAAACGTTATTTTAAAGAAAAAAAAACAAGATGTTTAATATATTATTTCGAGAAATAAAAATACTTTGTGTTCATGAGATGTCTTAATAATAACAGCTTTTCGGAATTCGCGGACCACATCTTATCAAATAATCATTCGTTCAATTTTGAAGATGGGATACAAATTTTACATTGTAATAACAAAACTAGTCAAATTAATCATTTAGAGGTTTTAGAAATAAAAAAAGCGGTTAAACAAAAATTTAAAATAATTAACAATCAAATAAACGTAAGTCAAAGTCCCATTTTTAATATTTTTCCCATAAAATCAAACCCAACCTAAATAGAGTTATCCCTTCCTTGCTCTTACCCCTCCTTAAAACACCATTACCCCCACCCCTACCCTTTTGAAACCCGACAACTTGTTCACTGTTTTTTTTTTTAAATATATATTTAGTAATAAATTAAACCCTGAAGAGGGCAACAGGTTGTTGCCGAAACTAGTTGGTTAATAAAAATGTGAGTGGATCAGAACACAAAGTATTTTTATTTCTCGAAATAATATGTCAATATGATCCACAAAGTTAATGCTTTCAATATTCAAAACAAGATGTTTAATGTTTGGAGATCGAATAAATAGTCCAATTCAAGCATTTGCGTGTCTTATGTACAAAAATATAAGAAACTTAAATCATTACCGATAAAATTATGTCATTCTTTGTCGTAGTGACCCCTCGCGCAGCCGGCCTTATGCTGAATTCTATAAGACCTTAATGTACCTGACGAATAATAACTCGGGCAGCAAGAGGGTTAACGAACCCACAGCCGAAAGGGTAACGACACGTCACTAAGAAAATAATTACAACAATAAGACTTTCGCTTTTTTTCTTTTATTTATGGACGTGACTTTGACGCACAATGGACTCTCGGGCAATTGAAAACAATTCTCCCAATTGAGCCAACAAGAGGCCGCTGGCCGACTCTGATAACGCGATGCCGGAATACCGGCTAATTAGGGCAACAGACATTGTTTGAGGAATTAATAAGGCCGAGATAATATCTCCCACTCCTTTCAACAACGTCATATATCAAAAAACTTGATTTTTCAGTAGATCGTTTTTAATGTCTAAAAATTTTTTTTTTCGTCCGCCTCCGTAGTGTAATGGTCGGCACGCTCGGCTACCGTTCTGGAGGTCCCGGGTTCGATTCCCAGGGGGGTCAATAAATATTAGTGTTTTTTTCACTGTAATATTTATTCAATATTACCCTGGACTGGTACCTGAAGCGGAGGGCTGATCACCTTTCCTTCATGTGCAAACGATCAAGATAACACTGCGTTTATATGACGCAGTGCCCTATGCACCATTGGGGTGCGGATAAGGGTTTTATTATTATTATTATTATTAAACATATTTTACAATGTATTAAAAATAAATACCAAGCCACTTATTGAACTTTTTACTGTGCAACAGATCTTTTTAGGTAAAACCTGAAGGTATTTTCTCCATTTGAAACATATTTAGTATATTTAAAATAATAATTAAACAATACCTTTTCTTCAAAATGCAAAAACAAAACTTACTGCCCTGTAGCGGGTAAATATTAAGTGAAAAATGTGCTTCTTTTGCTGGGATATATAGTACATTTTCTGGGCATTCTGAAAACATGTACAACTGAAAATTGACGATTTTTTATTTATGACGTTCTTGAAAGAAGTGAGCGATATTTCAACCGAAGTCGTAATGTCTACTCTACTTGATGTGTTTGATCCAGTATTTCGACCTTTGGTTTTCGGTAAAACGATTTATATATTAAGGTTTTGTACTGACATTTATTGGTCAAATTGCATTTACGTAATAAAATAACTCTTTGTTCATTCAATATTTATTTTCTTTCATTAGTGACAAGGTTTTGTCGTCAAAGACGTCACCAGTCTGATGATGTTGATTACGACGAAACCCGTCACTGGTCAAATAAAATAAAAGAGGATAAAGCTAAAAGGGGTTTTTATTCCATATTATTTTTTGACATCTCAACATGTGAAATGAAGAAGAATATGGAAGTCTGGGCATTTACGGGGCTAACGGCCGTCATAGGCTGGTTTAAGTGATCACTTTACACACGTAACATTCACATATTCACATATACATATACATATATGTATATATATATATATATATATATATATATATATATATATATATATATATATATATATATATATATATATATATTTATGTATATATATATATATATATATATATATATATATATATATATATATATATATATATATATATATATATATATATATATATATATATATATATATATATATATATATATATATTTATATATATATATATATATATATATATATATATATATATATATATATATATATATATATATATATATATATATATATATGATTCAATTTCGAAACATACTGTTTTTATCAGTATGCTTCGAAGGATTAATAATTGAGAACTAGAATTTCAACTGGGCAATTTTTTTTTTTAGTTATTGGGTTTTAATTTTTTATTTATTTAAATGGAGAGATAGAATATGATTACCTACTGCATTCATTCTCACGGAGCTCCGCGGAGTATCAAATTTACGACTCGCATTAATTATACATATTATTTACCAAGAACGTACATGTTATTTACGTAGGTATATTTGATACGTGCGTGTTTATATTTGACATTTAACTAGGTAAGATATACATTTACATCTTACTAGTGAATATGACAGACAAGTTTAAGTATGTATGTATAATGTTTCATCACATGTACATACTCAAACTTTTTTTAATTCGTTGCAAGATATATACCGAAATAAACTTATGTAGTTATTTTTAATGAGCAAAATTCAGTTTTTAATTGACGAATAGACTAACGAAACAATGATCACAAGGAAAATGGTTCTATTCGTATTAAAATCTGTAATGAAATAAATATGATAAAAAATAATTAAGGGGAAACTCTCAGAATATATAATACCTAATACATACATTAAAATATGACATTTTTTGAAGAAAATATGTAGAACAAAAATTTATATATATTTTTTAAAATATTCCATTACTCTTATCTTTTCAAAACCATACATCACTCACTCCTTTCAAGAACGTCATAAATCAAAAATCGTCAATTTCCAGTTGTGCATGTTTTCGGAATGCCCAGAAAATGTACTATATCCCAGCATAAGAGGAATATTTTTAACTTAATCTTTACCCGCTACAGGACAGAAAGTGTTGTTTTAGCATTTTGAAGAAAAGGTATCGTTTAATTTTTTTTTTAAATATACATACTAAATATTTTTCAAATGGAGAAAAAACCTTCAGGTTTTACCTAAAAAGATCTGTTGCACAGTAAAAGTTCAATAAGTGGCTTGATATTTATTTTTAATACATTGTATTATATTTTTAAACTTAAAAAACGTTCTCCTGAAAAATCAAGTTTTTTGATTAATGACGTTCTTGAAAAGAGTGAGCGACATGTATTTTAAGAAGAAGAAAAAACAATTACCTCAAATGTTACCTGGATTTAAGGAAAATTAAGTTACGATTTATGGTATATTGGGGACCAGCATTCGTTAAGTCGCATTCATTCCACCGGAGACCGCCGGAGAGGTCACAAAACACGCCTGATTTTTTTTAGATTGCATATTGGATTTTTTTGTTATTTTAGAATATACGTATAAAATAGAAGGTACGTATATTTTTTTCAATACCCAACATTTCAATAACCCTTTTTTTCGAAACCAAATATTTATTTCGAAAAAAAACTCATTTTTTCAATACAAAAACGGTGTTTTAAGAAAAAAATTCAATTATGTCAAATGTAACCTGGATTTAGAGAAAATTATGTTGCGATTTATCGTATGTTGGGTCTTAATTATGGCTCACTGTAGATGGGTTGGTACATAAACCGCTACAGAACTGAGTCAACGGAACACAGCATACAGGTGTGGCTGCAGAGTATATCACTGGAAGACTGATGTCGTACGCGGTGTGTCTACACTTGACGCTCACTCCTTTCAACAACGTCATATATCAAAAAACTTGATTTTTCAGGAGATCGTTTTTAAAGTGTAAGAAAAATGTATTAAAAATAAATATCAAGCCACTTATTGACCTTTTTACTGTTCAACAGATCTTTTAAGGTAAAACTTGAAAGTTTTTTATCCAATTGAAAAATATTTATTATATTTTAAAAAATTATTAAACAATACATTTTCTTCAAAATTTAAAAACAACACTTTCTGCCCTATAGCGGGTAAATATTAAGTTAAAAATATGCCGTTTTTGCTGGGATATATAGTACATTTTCTGAGCATTCTGATAACATGCACAACTGAAAATTGACGATTTTTGATTAATGACATCAACAAATAGAGCCTCCAATAATTTAGCAAAGTTTCCAATATTAAAATTAGTCCATCGTTTCTGTGACGTCATTCATTACCAACTTACGAAAACAACGTATTTACGAAGGCGAATTTTCCAAAAGAAAATGATGAATGAAAATATTGATTTTATCGGCTGTATAAACACAAAACGTGTATAATACAATGCTTTATATGTTGAGTATGTTAAATTAGATATTCCTCCCGTCTGACAATGATCCATTACGGCTGTCCAAACTCAAAACACAGTAAGGGACATTTTTTTTGTACGTTTTTTTTTGCATTTTTGGACTAGATAAGAATTAGATTCTACTTTGTCCAAAAATGCAAAAAAAAAACGTACTACAAAAAATGTCCCTTACTGTGTTTTAAGTTTGGACAGAAACAAAAATGTCCCTTGCTGTGTTTTAAGTTTGGACAGCCATTAGCATGTAAAATTTAAAATAAAAATTAATATTTGATTTTTGATACCTAACATATTTCTGTCCGCCTCCGTAGTGTAATGGTCAGCACGCTCGGCTACCGTTCTGGAGGTCCCGGGTTCGATTCCCAAACGGGGTAAAAATAAATATAAGTAATTTTTTCACTGTAATATTTATACAATATTACCATGGACTGGTACCTGAAGCGGAGGGCTGATCACCTTTCCTTCATGTGTAAACGATCAAGATAACACTGCGTTTATAAGACGCAGTGCCCTATGCACCATTGGGGTGCGGATAAGGGTTTTATTATTATAATTAACATATTTCTTCAATATCCTCCTCTTCTTGGTATTTTGATTACTCTTGAAATATGTCTTTCCTTGTGATGACGCTGTCGACCCTGAGTCGCGTAGGACTTAATTGTTATATTAATACAACA
Source organism: Brachycentrus maculatus (assembly GCF_059751285.1). Lineage (NCBI taxonomy): Eukaryota > Metazoa > Arthropoda > Insecta > Trichoptera > Brachycentridae > Brachycentrus > Brachycentrus maculatus. The sequence goes on along the minus strand of NW_028281389.1, from coordinate 1,613,984 downwards.
ATTCAGGCATCTGAAGTATTGCTAATCACGCAGATATTTCATTGTTGTCTGACGAAGAATGGTGTGGGATCGTATTGTAGCGGGTTCTATCCTCATACCCTAATCAGGATTCATTATATTATATTACAATGTTTATACGAATACCGGATAATTTGTCATGACATCGCGGGAAATGTTTTACTCTATCGGACATATCGTAGTCATACAGGAGAAAGTGACCATTGTTTTGCAAAAACGTGATAATTGACTAATTGATATATTGAATAATAATATAAAACCCTTATTTGCACCCCAATGGTGCATAGGGCACTGCTTCATATGAACACAGTGTTATCTTGATCGTTTACACATGAAGGAAAGGTGATCAGCCCTCCGCTTCAGGTACCAGTCCAGGGTAATATTGAATAAATATTACAGTGAAAAAATCACTTATATTTATTTGAGTCCCCTGGGAATCGAGCCCGGGACCTCCAGAAAGGTAGCCGAGCGTGCTGACCATTACACTACAGAGGCGGACAAGATATATTTGATATATTACTAGCTTAATATTGCCCTGAAAAAATCCCAAAGGATTTTAAACTTAGAAGTATAATATATTGACTTGTTAAAAATGACTAACTGCATTGGTGTTTATTTTCTGGCCAAGCAAAAGTGACTTAAATGGCCCTCCTGAACATTTTACGTTTTGATAGTTAGTCACTTTCTCCTGTACGACTACGATCTTTTAAAGTTTTACTTGGTAATTACTACTATTTCTTAAAATCTATCGAGACACGTGTTTAGACGCATTTCGTATAATGATACGAAACGGTGAAATGTCACCGTGTTCGAAAATTATGGGTATGCATCGCAAAGGTCATTAGCCCTGTTATGGATATTTGTCACACGGGAGGAATATCTAATTTAACATACTCAACCTATAAAGGATTGTGTTAGACTTGTTTTGTGTTAATAACAGCCGATGTAATCAATATTTTCATTCTTCATTTTCTTTTAAAAAATTCGCCTACGAAAAAACGTTATTTTCGTAAGTTGGTAATAAATGACGTCACAGAAACGATGGGCTTATGTTAATATTGGTAACATTGCTAAATTATTGGCGGGACTATTTTTTTATGTATATTTGTCTATGGTCCACCCCCCACCCCCCCCACCCTCATATTTGTATAACACAAATGGTAGTCCGCTTGGGTAATATTGAACAAATATTAGAGTAGAAAATCATGTTTAATTATTGTTATTTATTTCAAATGGTTACAAAAGTTTTTTTACATAATTTATTCATTTTATTGACATTTACATTTTACAATTTTAAAATGAATAACGCAATTCTCTCCAAAAAAGAGATTAAGTTCTTATGCTTGGAGAGGGACTTACACTTATTATTTATTGTTTATGTTATGGTGCAGAGAACACTGCATCAAATAACCGCAGTGTTATCTTGATCGTTATCATACGAAGAAAAGGTGATCAGCCCAGGGTAATATTGTACAAATATTGAGAGGGAATTAATTATTATTTTTTGTTTATGTTTGTTAGTGATAAAATTTATTTTTATTATACTTATTTTTCAATGATTAAAGAAAACACTTCGTTTTTTACCACTTGAGTTTTACTCATTTCACTCTCATAAATTAAAATTATTACACCTTGTTCCATATAAAGGCCAAATTATGAATTATCTTGAAAATTTAGAAATCCAAAAATACCTAAATTCTAATAATAATTTATTAAATAATATATTGTTTCAAAATTCTTCACCTTTGCTTTCCATTTTTCCTTTGTTTTCAAACTCCGCCCCTTGACTAACCCCTTCCCTTTACTTTCCCCTCTCCTTATTTATAGAATAATTTTATATTTTATATTTTAGTTATTATACAGACCTGAATGATGGAAGTTTAACTTCTGAAACATGTAGTCTATAATAAAACTCAAGTGGTAAAAAACGAAGTGTTTTCTTTAATTATTGTAACATGTCTTACCACAAAGTTAATGCCGAAACAATAAATAAAATACTTATTTTTATTGTTTTTTTTTTCTCTGACTAAGATATACATGTGATAACCTTACAAATCGCCGGCTCTGAGCGACGTCCCATAATTTCATGCCGAATTAGTGTCGGATTAAGTGAGATTAAAGCTTCCTCGTTTTAATTTAGCTCCACGCCATTGTCCCTCTGTCCCTCTGATCTGGAACTAGGTAATAATAGGCACAATAAGAGGGTAGTATTTATATGTAGTGATGTACGTAGGTACTTGGTTGGGGCAGGCGCGTAATAAATCAATACGCAGGCACAGCATCCCCCATCGCCCCCAAATCTGACGTCTCGTAATCGCGTCCGGCGGCCATTGCAGATTTGGCGCCGTTTTCTCAGTGTTGCCGCACTAAAAAAATACGAATAAATTTTGAAAAATCGAACTGTCCGTTCTTGAGGAAATACGGCGCTTCTATTCACCCCACGCAAGAAGTGAATGTACGTTAAAGACATATCGCTCACTCCTATCAACAACGTCAATTTTCGGTTTGCCCAGAAAGTGTTCTATATCTCAGCAAAAGTGCCATATTTTTAACTTAATATTTACCCGCTACAGGGCAGAGAGTATTGTTTTTGCATTTTGATGAAAAGGTATTGTTTAATTATTTTTTTTAATATACTAATTTTTTTTCAAATGGAGACAAAATATTCAGGTTTTACCTAAAAAGATCTGTTGCACAGTAAAAAGTTCAATAAGTGGCATGATATTTATTTTTAATACATTTTGTTTTATTTTCAAACTTTAAAAACGATCTCCTGAAAAATCAAGTTTTTTAAAAGGATACTCTTCTAGTTATTACTAATGTTTTTAATATTTATGACATTTATTTTGTGCTAAGTCATTTTTACATTTTTTTACTAAAATTTAAGTGATGTTAGTATATAACCTGCATTTCTTCGTCAATTTTATAATATAGGACCTGTTTTATTTCTAAGTGTTACGTTGATTCAGCTAATCGCTCTTTTGAGCATATGAATTGAGTGAAATGTATTTCTAAATTTTTAAGCAATTGTACTCTTTTATCCCATCTTCCGGAATTAAAACATATAAATGAAGACATTTTTACATTTTAATAAATAGAAAAGTGTGGATCTGTTTACTTAATCGTAATTTATTCCAAGTAGAAAATATGTACTGACTGTATCGTGTGAACATCCACCACTGTTATAGGAAAAAACTGCCGCAAACGTTATAAGAGAAAACCTTATACGTGCGTACGTTATAGGAGGGTTAACAGTAGAGATTCGCCCCTACTCAACATGAATAAATATATTTTTAAACTAACTAACTAACCATCACGCCGCTTCCCCGCAGGGGTAGGCAGAGAAAATCGAAAGCCACACCACTCTGTCTTTGCAAACATTCTTCGCATCTTCTACATTCATGCATCTCCTCATACATACCCGACGATTATTACGACTCCTGACCCGGCCGCTTTCAAGTATTTGACCTCTGCTTCTTTTTCCTTTTTGCTACATTCGCCTCATAAATTTGTTTAACCGTTCTTTCCTCACTCATACGTTCCACATGTCCAAACCAACTCAACACACCTTTCTTAATTTTATCGATAATGCTATAATGCAAACTCCTAAATGTTAAAAAAACGACTTTTTTTAAACGTAGTTTTTCGTTTTTTATTTTCCCAACCTGACAGCACTCCTACGTCACTCGCTGGAGGGCATCTGTCAACCCTTGCATCGCCATGGCAACCCCGCTGTGAGCGAGCAGGACGCGCGTATCTCGCAAACATATCCGCACTCTTCTAATCCGGAAAGCTTTTTAAATTTCCAACGGGGGTACATTTAGTACTTTCTCCCCCAATACAAAAGCACTCGGGGAATGTTTTATTGATTTTTGTGCACTTTTTTGCATAGTATAATTGTTTAAAGACAGGAATATAGTTTTTTTGACCTTAATGGATTAGAAAGTATTTTTTTATTTTATTTCATCGTACTCATAATTAAAAATTACAGTAATGAGCCCGTGCCGAGGGCACATTTTACAATTTATTTATGAAAAGTTGAATAAAATTTTATTTTAAATTTTGCCCTGTGTTAGTTTAGTTTATTTTTTTTACTCTCTTTTTGCTTTCTTATTTTTATTTCAGTATCGTTTATTTTTTATATTATTTTTAAGACGTCTCAGCAAAGATGACGAAGAATATAAAAGTCTGAGTATTTACAGGGTTTTTACTTTTACAGTATTTACAGGGTTGTCCGCCTCCGTAGTGTAATGGTCAGTACGCTCGGCTACCGCTCTGGAGGTCCTGGGTTCGATTCTCAGGGGGGTCAAATGAATATAAGTGATTTTTCCACTCTAATATTTATTTAATATTACCCTGGACTGGTACCTGAAGCGGAGGGCTGATCACCTTTCCTTCGTGTGTTAACGATCAAGATAACACTGTGTTTATATAACGCAGTGCCCTATGCACCATTGGGGTGCGGATAAGGGTTTGAATGAAATGAATGAAATTTACAGGGTTAGGAACTGTCATCCGCTGATTAAGTGATCACTTTACACACGTGTAACATTCACCAATTCCACCCATTATTGACAACCATACTACTCAAATTCTTGGACGTTCTATATATATGAACCAATTTTGAAACATTCTTGAATCACTAGAACTTCACTAGAGACATCTATTCGTGAGATGAAAAGAAGCTTTTTACTAAGCAGAAACTCTTTTATTAGTATGTGAGGTCCGAATCCTGGATTATAATCACACACACACATTTTTATTATTTAAGCTTATAATTTGACCAGATAATTTATTTACCACATTTTGAGTGTGTCCAAATACTTGTTCATTCAATGAATCTTCATCTTTGATGAGATGTAAAAAAACTGCTTTATTGTTAATTAATTCATATTTAGATTGAATAGTAATTTAAAATCGTAAAAGTTGTTAGACCGAAATCAACCATACAATTACAGTTTATCTTTTCCTCTATCTACTGGGAATTCTACTGCCAACAATCTTACATAAATTAATTTAAATTAAAAAAAAACAGTACAATCATTCGCATTTTTAATGGAGAAATACTAATTTATGTTTCTCTGTGAGAATATCCGCCATTTTATTAAGGAATAACGATAAATTGTATTGTTGCAATGACATGCTAAGCTAAAATGACGTACCCGCCTTCATAGAATGGTTTTCTTTAATTAAAATAATCACATGGTTTTGATTTTAACCCCTCCCCGGTCTTCTTCTGCTCCTATTTACAAATATATATTCGATTCATAAATTTCTTTTGCTATTTTTATTCACTCAAAAAACCATCACAACACCCCTTTCAATTTTATCCATAATTATTATCTCGTTTGGTTTCACATTCATCCGAGAGATCGCATGTGCGTAGTTTAAAATTTATGTGAAAATTATATGTGTAACGGGCTATATATTTAAATATCCACCCCTTAGAGAATAGAATGCCATACCACTCTGTTTTCATAAATATTCTTAACCTCTTATGCATCTCCTCATTTACTGATTAAAAGAAAAGAAAAATATTTGTGTTTTTACTATTTACGAGAATACTTCAATTTCAGACTTTTTCTGTGAGCCTAAGCGGCTCAATATTAAAAATAAGTATCATATTGTGATAGAGTGGGTTTGAACCTAAGATCTCTGCCCCAAGAGTCCGCGACACTAACCACGGGACCACAACCCGACACCTTATTTATTCATATCTGTATTTTGCTTACGAAATAAGCGCACGCACCTCCTATGAAATTATTGAGTTATTTTATACTTTTGAAATTTCAACATATATGAAGAAGAATATGGACGTCTGAGTATTTACAGGGCTTACGACCCGTCATAGGCTGGTTACTACATTATTTGAAAATTTTGGAACATATTCTAAAATCGATACGTTATTTAATGTGTGAGTCCTCTGCAGTATCTTCGGTTGAGTTGAGTAAGCAAAATTTGTAAACAAGGATTTGGACTCTTTCAAAATGCTGTGATTCGATATTATTTTATTTCCGCCTGTAAATCGATCGGTTGATAAAGGGTTAAAAATATTTTAATACAATGGTTGTTTATTTTTTAAATTTTTATTTCTCAATGGTATAAATCACTCGCGACTAATTTAACCTTTCCGGGAGTATGGACGTTAATGAACGTCGAGTCCGTCCGAAGTCGTCAGTTAGTATGATGTAAATTGTATAGAAATGACATCATTTATGTGTAATTTTGACATACTTGAAAAATATTTAGAAAAGAAGTTTTTAAAAAATTATATTTTAACATAATTTATATCTTCATAATACGTCGATTTAATGAAGAAAAAAAATCATGTAAAAAAACCCCACTCCCCAGAGAAAGTCGGACATCAATTTTTATAGTCCCGAGAAGGTTAAATATCGTTCAGTGAATTCAAAGTAATTTCAGGGTTGATCAATTATAAATTATCTGTAACGCTGTTAGAAACTCAAGGTTAACGAATGAGGGCTTAAGAAGATCCATTATTAGTTCATACCTTTCTCTTCATCTACCACGAGTTTTAACTATCTTAACATTAAGTAATAAATTACACAGAACTCCCGATTTACACGGTAGATACCAACTAACTAGCCATCAAGCCGCTTAACCGCAAGGGTAGGAAGAGAGAATAAAACGCCACACCACTCTGTCTTAGCAAACATTCCTCGCCTCTTCCACGTTCATGCATCTCCTCGTACATACCCGCCGATTATTTCGACTCCTAACCTGACCGCTTTCAAGTATTTGGCATACCTGATCCTTCCAAGTTTTTCTTGGTCTTCCTCTGCTCTTTTTTCCCACTACATTCGACTCATAAATTTGTATTACCACTACCACTGTTTCTTAAAATCTACTGTGACACGTGTTTCAATGCATTCCGCATCATTTTCATACACCGTTTAAACGTTGTTTGAAAATGATACGGAATACATCGAAACACGACCCACAATATAAGTATAGTAGTCAAACTTTAATTGAGAAGGGATATATATCACTTATTAATTTTTTTACAAAAATGTTAATAATATTAGTATATAACCACTCACCGAGATTTTTATGTCTACCAGTTTCGAGACGTACCCGTCTCTTCGTCAGGATAATCACTACCACAGCATGCAAACAATACCACCCTTCACCACCATAGCACCATTTACACACTTAAAACGACACAAAATGTTTAACACATGCAATTTTCGGTCGACCCGAAGAAATGCTTTAAATATTTATGATACATGATTTTAAATATTAATAATACAGATTTTAAATCAAACACTGATTTTTTTTAGTCTGCTTTAACTCAAATTCAAACATTCGTTTAAAAATGCTATAACTAGGCGATGCAATTGCCACAAAGTTGATTTTTATGTGTTTTTTCAACAGTAAAATACAACTCAGTGAACTCAAAAATCAGTGTTTGATATAACATTTAATCCACAAATTAAAATGGAGTTATACATTTTAATTTATGTATTAGATGTTAAATCAAGCACTGAATTTTCGAGTCTTCTAAAAATGCCCAGACTTCCATATTCTTCTTCATCTTTCATAAGATGTCAAAAAATAATATGAAAATAACTCCTATGTAAATGCCCAGACTTCCATATTCTTCATCATCTTTGATGAGATGTCAAAAAATAATATGAAATTAACTTCTATAATTGGAGATAATCCAGATTTTGTGATCATGTATTTGGACACACTCAAAATGTTGTATTTTATTGTTAAAAAAACACATAAAAATCAATTTTGTGACAATTATTTCGCCTAGTTATGGCAGTTATTCCATTTAATCTTCTTTTGAAAATGCCATAACTAGGCGAAAAAATTGTCACAAAATTGATTTTTGTGTTTTTCAACAACAAAATGCAACTTGGTGGTCTCAAAAAATCAGTGGTTGGTTTAACATTTAATATATAACTTAAAATGGAGTTCTACAAATTAAACGCCAATTATATAAATAAAAACTTGTTAACGTGATCCCAGCGCTGACCGATTACCTATCTATGATTTTTGTATAATCTAATGATCTCCAGTACAGGATTAGGGAGGGGTATCTACAAGTACCTACGCAGATTGAGGAAGGTACCGCTCTATTTATGGAGAATTATATTTAGGCGGAGCGGTGGTAGATGGCACACACTGCGCCCTGTACTTAATAATAGAGCGGGGAGAACGGCAAAACCAGACTACAAAAATATCTACATCATTGCAGACGAATGAGGAACGGAGATATGCAACGCGATGTCGTATCAAGTTGCTCAAACTTTAAGCTTAAATAATATAATAATAATAATAACAGATTTTGAGAAATATTAGTATTTTTTTTGACATCTCATCAAAGATGAAGAAGAATATGGAAGTCTGGGCATTTACGGGGCTGACGACCGTCATAGGCTGGTTTAAGTGATCACTTTACACACGTGTAACATTCATCAATTCTACCCGTTATTGACAACCACACCACTCAAATTCTTGGAAGTTCTATATGTATGAACCAATTTTGAAACAGAGACATCTATTGGTGAGATGAAAAGAAGCCTTTTATTGAGCAGAAACTCTCATATTAGTTTGTGAGGTCCGAATCCTGGATTATAATCATACACATGAGAAACGCCAGAAAATATTATTTTCATTTTAATTATTTAAGCTTATAATCTGACCAGATAATTTATTTACCACATTTTGAGTGTGTCCAAATACTTGTTCACAAAATCTGGATTATCTCCAATTACAGGAGTTATTTTCATATTATTTTTTTACATCTCATCATCAAAGATGAAGAAGATTCTTCTTCATCTTTGATGAGATGTCAAAAAACAATATGAACATAACTCCTGTAATTGGAGATAATCCAGTTTTTTTGAACAAGTATTTGGACACACTCAAAATGTTGTAAATAAATAGATTTTGAGAAATAGTGGTATTCACGAAATAAATATTACGGGGCTCGGGTATCGGTAATAATAACTCGTAATTAGGATGAAATCGGTTTATTCAACAGGTCGCCATGACAGTACAAAGACAAGTGTGTGCAGTCTCCTTTGTATGAATCTCATAAGGGTATAACATGAACTACATACAGATAGTTATAAAACATTTATTTATTAAAAAAAAATATTAGTAAGTAATACTTATTTGCACATTTGGCGTTTAATTTATGTATTAATTTTGTCCGTCTCCGTAGTGTAATGGTCAGCACGCTCAGCTATCGTTCTGGAGGTCCTGGGTTCGATTCCCAAGGGGGGTAAAATAAATGTTAGTGATTTTTTCACTGTCATATTTATTAAATATTACCCTGGACTGGTACCTGAAGCTGAGGGCTGATCACCTTTCCTTCATGTGTAAACGATCAAGATAACACTGCGTTTATATGACGCAGTGCCCTATGCACCATTGGGGTGCGGATAAGGGTTTTATTATTATTATAATTATTATTATTATTTTTTTTTTAATCAAACACAGATTTTTTGAGTCTTCTAAGTTGTACTTTTTTTTTTAAATACATAAAAAGTAATATCGTGACAATTGTTTCGCCTAGTTATGGCATTTTCAAACGAATGTGAAGATTAAATGGACTGACGGTCCTTATGTGGCTTTAAAATTCTAGGTACCTAAGTAATAGTTTTAACATGTGCAGAAATAATTTATGGGACAATTGTCACAATATTAATTATTCTTTTTTATGTTTATTTTATTTAATAAAATACAACTTACTAGACTCTAAAAATCTGTGTTAGATATAAAAAATTAATACATAAATTAGTAATACTTGCCTGTAGTCAGATCTTCAGAAATCCTTATCAAATTTGGGAAAATTTGAGAACCATTGTATAAAAGAAAGATGGCGCCTTCAGACGGTGATACCGGCGCCTGGACGACTCGCATTATTGCGTTTTCAACATATCTCTTATACCTAACATTATGAGTCTTAGCTTTGATTTCCATATAAGTATTTTACATATCGCTCACTCCTTTCAAGAACGTCATAAATCGTAAATTTTCAGTTGTGCATGTTTTCGCAATGCCCAGAAAATGTACTACATATATCCCAGCAAAAGAGGCATATTTTTAACTTAATATTTACACGCTACATGGCAGAAAGTATTGTTTTTGCATTTTGAAGAAAAGATATTATTTAATTTATTTTTTCAATTATTCTAAATATTTTTCAAATGGAGAAAAAAACCTTCAGGTTTTACCTAAAAAGATCCGCTGCACAGTAAAAAGTTCAAGAAGCGGCTTGATATTTATTTTTAATACATCGTATTATATTTTTATACTTCAAAAACGTTCTCCTGAAAAATCAAGTTTTTGGATTTATGACGTTCTTGAAATTAGTGAGCGATATTTCTAAATTATATGTCTACCTCCATATTGTAGTGGTTAGCACATTTGACTACGATGCTGGAAGTCCCGAGTTCGATTGCCATTGGGGTGAAAATAGATATGTGTTTTAGTTTCTCTAATATTTTAATATAATTGTATTAATAGTATTGAATATTATCCTGGTCTACCTAAAGCTCAAAACTGATCACCTTGCGTTCATATAATTAACGATCAAACTGTCATTGAATCAATACTAAGCACTGCCCTATGCACCACTGCTGAGGATAAACATCTCACGCTGCTTCGATCGGCTGCCATGGGTAAAAAGCGATCTTACCATCTCGCAACAAATGCACTAAATTTAAGGATTACATTAAAAAAAAAATTATAATTTTTAACTGAAATACTTGAATATACCACTTTATCGAGTTTTATTTTTATTTACGACTAGTTTCGAAAACGACATATGTTTTCATCTTCTGGTACAAATTAAAAATTAAAAATTAAAATTTTAATTTGTACCAGAAGATGAAAACATCTGTCGTTTTCGAAACTAGTCGTAAATAAAAATAAAACTCGATAAAGTGGTATATTCAAGTGTTTAATTTTAATAAAATAATCATGTCATTCCACAAAGTTAATGCCGAATCAATAAATAATATAATTTTTAACTCCTTACCTTTGAATAACCGTTTTATTTTCAAAACTATATATTTTTTTTTAAAGATTTTTTTTTTTTTAATACAAAAACGGTGTTTCAAGCAAATTATTCAATTACGTCAAATGTTACCAGGGTTTAAAGAAAATTTAGTTACGATTTGTCGTATATAGGGCCTTAAGCTTGCATTTTAACATGTATACGGATCACCTGTTATATTTTAGACCAAGTGCAAAAATAGAATCCGCCCTTACAAAGTGTTTCTTCCTCTGACTTGTATCCATGGCTTTCCAACAAATGTTACACCCCCCAAAATAATGAATGACTTGTAACAGAATTGTGTCCTATCTGCTTCGAGGGGTTCCCCATTCAATGGTGATTTTATGGGGTAAATAATGAACGAAATCGATACAATGATAGTCAATTACTTAGACAATCACGTGTCTACAAAATTTGTACAACACCAAAAGTTGCAACTTGATTTATACCTGTTTATTATTTTATATTTTACATTTTGCCCTGCGTTAATTTTTTTTAATTTTGTATATAACGCTCACTCCCTTCAACAACGTCATATATCAAAAATCGTAAATTTTCAGTTGTGCATGTTTGCGGAATGCCCAGAAAATGTACTATATCCCAGCAAAAGAGGCATATTTTTAACTTAATATTTACCCGCTACACGGCAGAAAGTGTTGTTTTCGCATTTTGAAGAAAAGGTATTGTTCAATTATTTTTTAGACATATTAAATATTTTTCTAATGGAGAAAAAAACCTTCAGGTTTTACCTAAAAAGATCTGTTGCACAGTAAAAAGTTCAATAAGTGGCTTGATATTTATTTTTAATACATTGTGTTATATTTTTAAACATTAAAAACGTTCTCCTGAAAAAAAGTTTTTTGATTTATGACGTTCTTGAAAGGAGTGAGCAATACATTATCCATCTGATAAATTATGAAACCCCTAAGTTTAGTCACTTTTAATGGAGTACGATTAGTATTGAAGTATTTGCTATTGACTTATCAGGTTTTGGGTACAGACAAGCTCTCCTTTAGCGACCTCCCCATCCCCTAACAACGTGTCACCCTCGCAGAATAACATGTAGCCATAGTAGTCCTCCTAGGGCCTCGGCAGTCACTATCTCGTACCTCTATTGTGCACACACATTATGCACTCCTCGGTACACATTACGCATTAGGGTGAACAGATTTGTCACGGGGATAGTATGATAGTGCGGTATCAAGTTGATACTGTGCTAATTCCAAACGTACAGTTTTATGAGTATAATTATCTTATATTACTACTACTGCTACTGCCCTCTCTCCGTTTCTCTGCAGGGGTAAGCAGAGAGTATGGAATGCCACACTTTTCTCTCCTGACACTTTCGTAGCTTCCTTCACATCCATACTCTAGTCATACATGCTCTCCGATAACGCAGACTTATAATATAAGTGATAATATATACACACACACACATATATATATACATATATATATATATATATATATATATATATATATATATATATATATATATATATATATATATATATATATATATATATATATATATATATATACATGTATATATGTATATGGATATACCATATATAATACACACACATATATATGAGCTTATAAGACAAACTTAAAGTCACTCTCTATTATTCAAAAAAAGATTGCAAAAATAATTCTTAAAAAGCCCAGAACTTACCCATCAAAACTAGTATTCGAAGAACTTAATATACCAACTATTGAAGAAATTTTTAATAAAGCCGCTATCTTACAAACTTTTAAAGAAAAAACAATTGAAGTGCAAAATTCAAGTAACTCTAGATATTCTAATAATTTAATTTTGCACAGATCTAAAACAACAGCAGCGTTAAACCATTATACGTACATATGTAAAAAAAACTTTAATAAACTTCCGGAAAACTTAAAATCTATAAAAAATTATCAAACTTTTAAAACTAAAATTAAAAAATATTTAAGACTCACCCCTTCCTAGACTCCATACCAAAGAATGTTTATTTTTAATTTTTAATTTACTTTGTTAATTTTTTATTTTTAATTTTAATTTACTTTGTTTTAATTTACTTAGTTTATAAAAAAAATAAAAATAAATGTGAAACGAACTCCCTCTCTAAACACAAGTATCTACTTTATTAGAGAGGTAGAAACGTTATATATAAGATGTTCTGTATATTCACCTATTTTGTATTTCAAAAATGTATTTTTGTAAAAAAAAAAATAAATAAAAATAAAAAATAAAAAAATAAAAAAAATATGTAATGAAATGTATGTTAGATTCTTCCCAAATTATTTCACATACTACGATAGGCAAAAACCATCATTGTAATTTTTTTTTATTTTGATCAATATTTTTTTCAGTATTTAATATTTCACGATATTTTGAGAACATATTTCCAAATCTTCTCATATCTAAGTCGTATTTCTGCATCAATTGACACCTCGGACAAGCTATTTCTTCGGCACCATTTATGGTTGAGTTTAATAAGGCATTTTTAAATATGTTAAGAAATGTTATTAGACCATTATTTGGAGTTGCAGCAGCTTGACATTCGCGAACAAGAGTGAATCACCCACTGTCGCCATTTTCATTACGCCACCAAAGCAAACGATGTGCAGTTTACGAGTTTGTCGCCGATTTTACGGCGATTAGCTACAAAATGGACACGGAATGGATTCCTAATGGCCATTACACAAACCTGGGAAAATAATAAAAACAATGGTTTCTTCGTAGACCCGGTTTCTCACACCAAATTACGTAAAATAAGACTAGATATTGTTGTCTGTATTTTTGTCTACCTCCGCAGTGTAGAGGTTGGAGGGTTTACTTACTGTGCCGGAGGCTTGGGTTCGACTCCCAGGGAGGGTGAAAAAAATATGTATTTTTTTTCCTTTGTGGTGTTATGGTTAGCGTATTTAACTACGGCCCTAGTTCGATTCCCAGGGGGTGATAAATATTGTTCACTCTTATAATTATTTTATTACCCTGGACTGGTCTGTGAAGCTCAGGAAGTCTTGCCTTTATCTAAGTAACGATTAAGATAAAACTGCGTTCTGCGTCAATACGATTCAGTGCCCTTTGAACCGTTGGGAAGAAGAAAAAGACTTTGAAGTAATTCTTTTAAAAACGGTGAAAATAAAGAGTTCGAAAAGAATTTCACATGTATTGAATCTTTGCTAACTCATGTTACTAAAGAATATTTGTGAATTAAATATTTTAATAACCTCCCTACGGATAGTGAAAAAATTGAAAAAAAAACACAAAAATGATGAAAAATGAAGAACTTAAGTCTCTTGTATGGAGAGGTATAGCTTAACTAGTACTAGATATTATATGTTTAGAAAATGTAATATTTCTATAACTCAATCAATCAAACCCTTATTTGCACCCCAATGGTGCATAGGGCACTGAATCATATAAACGCAGTGTTATTTTGATCGTTAACACATGAAGGAAAGGTGATCAGCCCTCCGCTTCAGTTACCAGTTCAGGATAATATTGAATAAATGTTAGAATAAAAAAAATCACTAATATTTATTTAACCCTTCCCTGGGAATCGAACCCGGGACCTCCAGAACGGTAGCGGAGCGTGCTGACCATTACACTACGGAGGCGAACAAAATTATAAAATGTAATATTTCTATAACTATATATATTAAAAGTGACAGGCACCGTGGCGTAGTTAGGTAGACGCTCGATTGCGAAACTGGCGTCTCGGGTTCGATTACCGCCAATTTAAAAAAAAAATGCATAAAGGTTTTTTTTTCAATTGCTCTGGGTATTGGCAATGTATTTTTAAATTAATCTTCTCTTCCCTTACTATTCTAACTGCAGACAAGCCTAAAAAATAAGAGGTTTTTCGGGTTATTCCTTTAAAAAGTAGAAATCAAACAATTATAAAAAACATGTTTTTTCTTTCGTGATAACTATATTTATATTTGCTACTTGTCGACGCAGGGTGCAAGTTTTGTGACCTCATGACCCTAGAGACGTCATTCATTGTTGTATTGTATATACAACAATGAATGAAGTCTCTAGGGTGCACTGCGGCACAAGGCGTTGTTGAAAGCGCACAATGCAGTTGCATAAAATTGTACAACTCAATAATAAAAGAGCAGATATTAGGGGTTGCTAGAAAGTAGGGTAGGCAGTGTGAAAATCGATAATGATGCTGCTATAGTTATACGAAACAATTCGTAAGGCAAAATACAATTTCCAATTATTTTTTTGACATCTCAATAAAGATGAAGAAGAATATGAAAGTCTGGACATTTACAGTGCTTACGACCATACTGTGATACGAGTTTAACCCTTTCCGGTCCCTTAAAATTAAAAAAAAATCTAGGTAGACAGTTACATTCTAATTGGAAAATAATGTTTTGACCTCTGCTCCACATACTGTTGTAATAGATACGAGTGACAAAAATGTAAGCTTGGAATTGAAATAAATAATACTAATGATGAAAAAAGTGTCGAATAACATCCGACATGGGACCTAAGAGGAAAAATTAATGTCGAATGAGATTCGACATTGGACCAGTAAGGTTAATAATATATCAAGTTTTAAGAATTTTATGAATAGAAGAATCAAGATCACTTGACCAAATCATTGACAACAGGTATTTCCTTAACAATATAATACATATACTTAGTCCTGATTTAAATAGTGTACAAGAAATCACTTATTTTAATTAAAAAGTCGTTCAAAGACACTCATTTTTCATAGGCCCAATTGTTGAAATTACCTCTAGAGCTTTCGACAAGAGTTCCATGTATGCTTGTTCCATGAGCGTTGCCAGATGGTTTTTTAATGTTTTCAGCAAATAAATCTATATTATTATAATTTTTGACTTCATTTATAATTAATTAAGGGGATTAGCTATGAATGTCCGTATTTTTCCGATTAAAAATCGCATTTTTTTTTTGTGCAGTGACTACCCAACACCGTTTTATTGTGCAGTGACTACCCAATACAGGCCACTATAAATTAATTTACGTATTGTGACCTTTATTTTTTTGATGTCTTTCAATATTCCGCGTTGAATGTTTTACACAGGATCAATCTATTATTAAATTTTAGTGACTCATTTATAAGCAGATTTTCCGAAACTGCCGTGTAATTTATATTTCTTTGTGTGCAAATTTAATGATATCATTGTACGATTCCGTAATATATCTAGAATTTAGATTGCTCACGAAGCCATGACCCAAAACGGTTGCTTGCTGGTTTAATTTGAACAAGATGTTAACAAACAAGCCGTCACACGTGAGGTAGCCATCTGACGGCGAAATTTACAAACGTTAGACGGTTCGGATCTTTGCTATTTTAAGTTAGGAATATTTCTACTGGACAATAGATATCGGTAATGTATTTTGAAAACATTTTTTTTTGTATCCGCTGTACATTATAATAATAATAATAATAATAAATTTGGATAACTTATATAGCGCCATTTTCGTAAAAAAATACCTCAAGGGCGCTTCACGATGAATTCATTGGGGAAAATATTATGGTGGAAATGATTTAGCAAACAAATGTGTTTTTAGTCTTTTTCTAAAGATCATCTCACTCTCACTGTTTCTAACCATTGGTGGAAGAGCATTCCACGCCGTCGGTCCTGCAACAGCAAAGGCACGCTCGCCAAATTTAGTGCGTTGGTTGCGAGCTGGTAAGATAAGCGTGAGACGTCTATCAACCAATTCATCTGGAATACACAGCTCCTTAAGATACTCTGGAGCCATATTGTGTATTGATTTATACATGAGTAGGCAGAGTTTATACTCAACCCTTTCGGGAAAGCGTAACCAGTGGAGTTTGTGAAGTAGTGGGGTGATGTGACTGAATTTAGAAATTCCAAAAATTAGTCTCGCTGCTGCGTTTAATACTGATTGCAGTCGAGTCATTTTATTGTTTGGTAGACCCGTGTATATACCGTTACAATAATCTACTCTCGATATTACAAACGCATTTATTAATTGACGGGCAGCATCAACTGGCAGATTCTTGCGAATGCTTTTAATTTGCCTTGTGTCATTTTTAATGTAGTTCTTCTATACTTATAATTTTTTTTTACCGTAAAAGCTTTACTTATGAATCGTATATTATTATAATTAGTTCCAAAATAGTCATTAATTCCGAATGAACTTATGTCCAAGTGACTCTGAAATCTAGCTACGGCTTATGTAACACCGTTTTTCATGACCCTACTTAGACTTCAACTTTAAAGTTTTCTAGCTTATACCCATTTGTAAGTGTATTTACTTTTTATGTTTAAAATTACTATAGTATCATTTAATTCATGAGTGAAAATATAGTTTTGAAAAGAAGAGTTATTGAAAGGTAAACAGCTAAAATTCATCTCCGTGGTGTAATGGTTAGCGTGTTTAGCTACCGTGCTGAAGGTATCGGGTTTGATTCCCATTGGGGGTGTCTAATAAATACAAGTGATTTTTCACTCTAATATTTATTCAAAATTACCCCGAACTTATAGGTAAAAACACTCGGAAACTGTTTTTTTCAGGAATGAAATTTCGACCGAAAAAGACTTGGCACGATCAGATCAATCAGAACCTAAAATCTGGCGGTGTCAAAAGTCTGCGTATGTATGTACGGAGGGCATGTATGACTAGATGTATGGATGTGAAGGAGGCAGGGAGTGTATGTCAGGACAGAAGAGTGTGGCATTCCATCGTCTCTGCCTACCCCTGCGGAGAAACGGCGTGATGGTAGTAGTAGTAGTAGTAGTAAATTTCATTTACGTACCATTTTTGAGAACGTTTTATTATTTTTATTTTCAATGTTATCCTTATTATTTACTTTATGAGGAATTTTGTAAGTAAAACGAAATCTTTTGAATAGTACCTAGTAGTAATTTAATGAAATTTAACTGTTATGAACTTGTTTTCATTTTAATCCTGTGTTATATTTATTTTATTTTGGGAAATAATATTTATTAATGTTTCTAGGTAATTTGTTTTATTTTTGTCAATCGGTTATTTTATGATAAATAAATAAATTATTTCTTCCTTTATTTTCAGGTAAAAAATCATTCTACATACATTCCTATCAATCAAATTTGAGGCGTCCTACCCAGAAGTATTACTACTGTTCAACAGATGGCAGGAATGTAAGTTTACTTAAAGTATTTTTTAAATTCAAAATTCATGCTTTTGTTTAAGGCACTGAAATGATATTTTTTTTAAATAGATTTCTGTTTTGAGAAATTGCACTCTATGAGTAAGATAATGGAAGTTTGGATATGTATAGCGCCTTTAACCTACCTGTCTTTGGCTAGTTACGGTGATCACTTTATACTTTGTAATATTTCAGATAAAGTGAATGTCGAATCAATTAAGGCGGGATAATCGATAGCCCGCAACTTAATTTTATTTAAACTCAGGTAACGTTTAATATAATTAATAAAAATACTTAAAACTAACACTCTAAGTTTTCTACGAAAAAAATATATGGTTTTGAAAAGAAAAGACTTAATTTTTTAAAATATAAAAATATTTTTTCAATATACGTTTATTCTTTAAAAAAATCAAATTCCAATAAATGTTCATGGACACACGTGTGGCTCCTCGCGCAGTTGGTCGCTTACTGTTAATAAGATCGAATCTTTTTTGACAACATTTTGAGTGTGTCCAAATACTTACTTCACAAATCTGGATTGTCTCCAATTATAGGAGTTATTTCTTATAATTATTTTTGACATCTCAACATGGATAGTCTGTCTGATAGGACGTCTGGGCATTTACGGGACTAAGGACCGTCATAGGCTGGTTCAAGTGATCACTTAAACCAACCATTCAAAAGATATATTCTACTATTAGCTAGAACTTTTTTTAATATTCTCTTGTTCTTATTCGCAAACATGGCAGCATCCGTTTACATAACGATTATAAATTATACCATACTTATGGTAAATTAACTATATCGCTCATTCATTTCAAGAACGTCATAAATCAAAAATCGTCAATTTTCAGTGATGCACGTTTTCGGAATGCCCAGAAAACGTACAATATCCCAGCAAAAAAAGTATATTTTTAACTTAATATTTACCCGCTACAGGGCAGAAAGTGTTGTTTTTGCATTTTGAAGAAAAGTTATTGTTTAAATATTTTTTAAATATACTAAATATTTTTCAAACGGAGAAAAAACCTTCAGGTTTTACCTAAAAAGATCTGTTGCACAGTAAAAAGTGGCTTGATATTTATTTTTAATACATTGTATTATATTTTTAAACTTTAAAAACGTTCTCCTGAAAAATCAAGTTTTTTGATTTATGACGTTCTTGAAAGGAGTGAGCGATATGTGCTCTCGTTGTAATTTAAAACTAGTAATTACTCACAAATACGTTTTTATTGCTAGAATTACATTAATTGGAGCATTGTAGTATGTACCTGCGCGTATACGAGCTTTGTATTCCTGTATTATTATATTCAAGGTTGTGTAACTATTCACCGGTCAGGTTCAAGGCCGTGGTAGAAATTCCGAGTAACTTTTTCAGCCAAAGTTTTATCGCCCAAAAAACAAGCGCGATTCGCTTAAAATCTGCACAAAAAAATATGATATAAGTATTCGTTTTTTCGTTTCGAAAAACTGTTTGTAGAATATTGTCTTGGAGTTACTGGACAAAAGTATCAAAATCTTTAAGTATACAATAATGATACACGATTTACCAACAACGAAGGTTTGATAGTCCCAAGAATTAACAATAAATATGGGAGTCGAACACTGCAATATATCGTTTCAAATATTTTTAATTTGTTGCCGACGGATGTTAGAGGTCAAAATAAAATATGGAACAAAGGCAAAATAAAGGAATGGGTAAATGATCAAGAGTTAATTCTATAAAAATTGTAAAAAAGTTCATATTAAAAAAAATCTCTTTTTTTGTGTGTATATTAGGTTAAAATAGATAAAACAATAAAAAAACGTATGTAAAAAGAACTCCACCGTCTGCGTCTGCAAAAAATATTTTAAATAAGTTTATAATTGTTCTTTTAAATAAATGTATACAATATATCGCTCACTACTTGAAAAAATCGTCAATTTTCAGTTGTGCATGTTTTCGGAATGCCCAGAAAATGTACTATATCCCAGCAAAAGCTGGATATTTTTAACTTAATATTTACCCGCTACAGGGCAAAAAATGTTGTTTTTGCATTTTGAAGAAAAGGAAGATATTGTTTGATTATTTTTTTAAATATCATAAATATTGTTCAAATGGAGAAAAAACCTTCAGGTTTTACCTAAAAAGATCTGTTGCGCAGTAAAAAGTTCAATAAGGGGCTTGATATTTATTTTTAATACATTTTATAATATTTTTAAACTTTAAAAACGATCTCCTGAAAAATCAAGTTTTTTGATATATGACGTTGTTGAGTGAGCGATATGTAAAATAAAAAATAAATTAAATATCCCTAACAAGGCGAAACAATTGTCACAATATAATTTTTTATGTGTTTTTGTTAGTAAAATACAACTTAGTAGACTCAGAAAATCTGTGTTTGATTTAAAATTAATACATAAATTAAAATGGAGTTCTACAAATTAAACGCCAAATCAATAAATAAAATAAAAGTTCTTAACCACCGTGTGTAAATAACGTGAACAGTAAGTGCGCAGCGTGTCCCGGTATGAGTAGGCAGATAATTGCGTGAGAAGGAGCCCATACTGTGAACTTCCGCGACACTTTTCGCGAACTCTCCTCTGCAAATTTCAAAGTGCACCAAAGAATGCATCCGTTATTAGCTTTTTATTAGTTGGAATGTAGGGTACGTATGAAAGTGAAGCATGGAGTTGGCAATAGAAGGATATAAGTAGACTGAATGCAGTCGGAATGCGATCTCTCAGTGCGACAAAACGATGTATGATATTAGAAAGGTGATATAAGGAAAGAATCCAAGGCTGAAATATAATATTGATGAGAATAGTTCTTAAGAAAAATAAATACAGCAATGTAAAAAAAATGAGAGATGAACTAAAATGGTTATCTGTAAGAAGAAGACTTAAATTTAATATGTTGATATTTGTACATAAATTTTTTCACGATAAGTTGCCAAAATATTTTAAGGATAAAGTTGTCTTAAACAAAAATTGTCACGAATATGCTACTAGACAAAAGGATAAAATAAGACTACCATTATTGAAAAGAGCTGAGTCGCAAAATTGCTTGATGTATAAGGGTTTAAAAATGTATGATGAGATGCCTGAATGTATGAAGAATGAAAAGTGTCTGAAAGAATTTAAAAATAAATGTGTAAGTTACTGTAAGGAAATGTAAATATATGAAGATGATGTAAATGTATATAATAGTTTATATTAGTTTTAATATAAGCTAACTTAAGAAATAAATAAAAAAAAAAAATAATAATAAAAATAATCAATAAAACACTCCTTATCATTTATCTTTCATTCTTTGTGTCAAAACGCTACTTCAGTTTACATTCGATTTGATGATATAATGATTATTCCGAAACCGGTAGTAATGAAGTAGTGTTTTTAAGTGGTATTACACAAATTGAACGATGAATGATAAGGATAGTGTTATATTTCCATACTACAAAGTTAACAATGCATTTAATATACAAAATATAAAATAATAAAAGCTACAAAAAGTTGAAGAACAAAAAATAATCGAATAAAAATAATTCTTTTTTTTTCAAACCCTTATCCGCATCCCAATGGTGCATAGGGCACTGCATCATATAAACGCAGTGTTATCTTGAACATTAACATGGAGGAAAGGTGATCAGCCCTCCGCTTCAGATACCAGTCCAGGGTAATAATGAATAAATATTAAAGTGAAAAAATCACTTATATTTGTTTGACCCTCCCTGGGAATCGAACCCTTGACGTCCAGTACGGTATACGAGCGTGCTGACCGTTACACTACGGAGGCGGATAATTACAAATACAAAAAATACTGCGACAAATATTACAAATTTTGTGTTGAGATGGTTTGGGCATGTGTATCAAATGAGTGAAGAAATTTTAGTAAAATAAATTTATCAGTCGAATTCAGTTAGAAATAGGAGCAGAAGAAGACTGAGGAAAACTCGGCATGATCAAGTATTTAAAATATATGGACTTGGTCAGGTGTCAGAATAATCAGCGGATATTAATGATGTTTAAGGAGATGATCAAGTATGAAAAATGCGAAGATTGTTTGCAAATACTAATTGGTGTGGCGTTCTAATCTCTCTTTGCCTACCCCTTCGGAGAACCAACATGATGGATACTTAGCTAGTCTATTAAATCATGGCCCATCCTGTCAGGAATCGAACCTGCGAATGCCTGAATGTTTTGATAAATACGACGTTTTGATTACTTCGCTACCAGGCTAGCAGAAGTTATCAGGCGGTTAAGCCCATTAAAATTGTAATCAGTAATATTTGTGGAGGTCCTCACCAAAAAGTTACATTTATGATATTGCACAAAACAATCCTTAAAATGCAAATCTGTTCTGTTTCCTGTATTCTATCAAAATCTTAATTAAAGTTGCCACAAAACGTGACCAATCCTGTGTTAAACCAATATGAAATCATTAAATCGCACCAAAACGTAACAATTTTACGAGCTAGAATAGATAAATATCACGATGTGTGATTATTATTTTGTGTAACTTATTAATGTGAATTACTTTATGTAACTGTTATGTAAAATTCCCAAATAAAATAAAATAAAATACAAATTCAACTATGTATTATTTAAAATAATTACAAAAGCCCATTTCTATAATAAAATTTACATAAAATCGTATATAATTACATTTTTTGACGTTTCAATATGGATGAGGAAGAATATGGAAGTCTGGGTAGATTATTGGCTAATAAATTAATGTGAAAAATCACAAGACTATCGGTAGCATTCTTATTGAAATCTGTAGAGAAGTAAGGGAGATATTAAGGTTTAAACTTATTTAAATATTTTGATAAAACGAAAAACGAGCGTTCGTATACGTCATCAAATTTCCGTCATCGAACGTTTTATGACGTCATATGGTTTATTGTCTATGGTTTATAGAGCTGTAATAGTAGTAGTGTGGATTGTTTGTTTACCACTACACTAACATTTGTGTTATACAAATATGAGGGGAGGGCGGAGTGGGAGGGTGGACCATAGACATCAATAAATAGAGCCGCCAATAATTTAGCAATGACACCAACATTAAAATAAACCCGTCGTTTCTGAGACGTCGTTCACTGCCAACTTACGAAAATGACGTTTTTTCGAATGCTGTTATAAACACAAAACGAGTCTTATACAATCCTATAAAGGTTGAGTATATTAAATTAGATATTCCTCCCGTCTGACAAAGATCCATTCCTGATCTTAACTTAAAACTAACTAACTATTCATCACGCCGCTTCCCCTCAGGGGTAGGCAGAGAGAATCGAACGCCACACCACTCTGTCTTTGCAAACATTCTTCGCCTTTTCTACATTCATACATCTCCTCATACATACTCGACGATTATTACGACTCCTGACCCGGCCGCTTTCAAGTATTTGACATACCTGATTGTTCCAAGTTTTCCTCGGTCTTCTTCGACTTTTCTGCTTCCTCTGGTTCTGCTGAAATAATACTTAAAATCATTTATAATGGAAATGTAACGTTTTGGTGAGGACCTCCACAGACAAATTATTCTGATAGTACTGTTTATCTTGGCCCATAGCGGACGACGTAATATTTATTACTTATTATTATTATTTATTATTATTGCGATAAGTCCGGCAATAATAAATTGAATATTATGAGAAAAGAGGACGCAGCATCGCTGGGAGTGGTGCGGCTGGAATTCAAGATGTCGGCTCGGCGTAAAATGGGGGCACATTGTATACTATGGACAGATAATTGGTCATATTATTTTTTATTAATAAATTACTTTATTTATTATTTATTTCATGGTGGGTCGCTTTATTGTGTTTTAATTCCTTATCAGGGTTGATCTAGCGATTGTCGATTAAATAGGTCCATTCTTCTTCTTCTCGGTATTAGTCTTCATTACTGAGGGTTGTGACCCTTGTGGAAGCAATGACTCTTCTCCAGTTATCCCTTGACTGCGCTGCACGTAGCGCTCCAACCACCGAGGTGCCTGCTGCTGCCTTAACTTGATCGGTCCATCGTGTGAGGATCTTCCTCTCCCTCCCTTCCCCTCCAGGCTACCGATCACACCAGTTGTTTCAGGCTATGCTCATATACAGACAGACATTGGCCAGAGTGAAGTCATATCGCTCACTCCTTTTAAGAACGTCATAAATCAAAAACCTTGATTTTTCTGGAAAACGTTTTTAATGTTTAGAAATATAACACAATGTCTTAAAAATAAATATCAAGCCACTTAATGAACTTTTTACTATGCAGCAGATATTTTTAGGTAAAACCTGAAGGTTTTTTTCCCCATTTGAAAAATATTTAGTTTATTTAAAAAAATAATTAAACAATACCTTTTCTTCAAAATGCAAAAACAACATTTTCTGCCCTTTAGCGGGTAAATACTAAGTTAAAAATATGCCTCGTTTGCTGGGATATATGTAGTACATTTTCTGGGCATTCCAAAAACATGCACAACTGAAAATTGTCGATTTTTGATTTATGACGTTCTTGAAATGAGTGAACGATATGTTATGTTTAAGTATGTATTGTATATTAAATTAGATATTCCTCCCGTCTGACAAAGATCCATTCCTGATCTTAACTTAAAACTAACTAACTAACCATCACGTCGCTTCCCCTCAGGGGTAGGCAGAGAGAATCGAACGCCACACCACTGTCTTTGCAAACATTCTTCGCCTTTTCTACATTCATGCATCTCCTCATACATATTCTGCTGAAATAATACTTAAAATCATTTATAATGGAAATGTAACGTTTTGGTGAGGACCTCCACAGACGTATTATTCCGCGAGTACTGTTTATCTTGGCCCATAGCGGACGACGTAATATTTATTACTTGTTATTATTATTATTGTCAAGTATGTATTGTATAAGTATGTCAATATGTAATGTATAAGTAAATACATTTGGGTGATTCACAACATTTTGATTGTGTTTAAATATGTAATTGTTCACATCAAAGACAACAGCTGGAGGGGCGTTACAGGAGCCTGGGTGAGAATCTATCCAACATCATATCCGTGTTAGTTCATAAGGAACTCTCATGAGAGGTGGTATAGCTAGGGCATAAAATGCCGAACCCTCTTCTAGTGGAACGGAAGGCCTGTTGATGATAGTCAGCAGTCCGGCTTTTCTGAGGATGATTATTCCGTAACCGTTAGTCATGAAGTAGTGTTTTTAAGTTGTATTACACAAAACGAACAATGAATGTTAAGAAGGAACTTACTAACTAACCAACATTTAACATAACTCAGGGGTAGGCAGAGAGAATAGAACGCCACACCACTCTATCTTTGCAAACATTCTTCGCCTCTTCCACGTTCATGCATCTCCTCATACATACCCGCCTTTTATGACGACTCCTAAACTGACTACTTTCAAGTATTTGGCATACCTGATCGTGCCATGTTTTTCTCGGTCTTCCTCTGCTCCTTTTCCCAATTACATTCGCCTCATTAATGTGTTTTATGTTAACAAGAATGTTATATATTATCACAACACAAAGTTAAAAATGCTTTTAAAATATTTTACACAAATAATATATAAATGATTTTCGCTAATAATAAAACCAACTGTTAAGCTGAGGATTTTATTAAAAGGAGAGCATAGAGAGAGTGCAAGAATTAAAGAGTTTTTTTTTTTTCAAAATTTATTGTTATTGTCGTTGGTTTTCTTTTAGAGTCAGGAGTCGGAATATTTTTATTTTATTTATTTATTTCAAAACATATTACACACATAAATCATATATACATATAATATTCCCGATGAGTAGTTTCTATTTCTCATTTTGGGACATGGGATTAAGGTTATCGGCGGAATTGTATGAAGAGATGCATGAAGAGGCGAAGATTGTTTGCAATCATTACAATTGCAATTACAGAGAGGTTTGACGTTCTATCCTCTCTTCCTGCCTCTGCGGAAAGGGCGTGATAGTTAGTAAGCTAAATATTACTTTTCTGTCGGTCAATAACGACCGTGTTAAATCATTCAAATTGTTCCCGTTTTACGTTTGGTTCCATCAGCGTAACGGTTCGAGCGAGTCGCGTCCAGCTGTCTGCTGACCTCCTCCCCTTTCAAATCCCTTAACATTTGGTCTAAAAAACACACAAAAACATACAAAACGCATCCACTCCGCCAAAAAAACACATAAATTCAACGCACAACTCAAAAACTTCATCTAACCAAAGCGCTCCTTGCTACTAGCTGTCAAAATGCACTTGATTCGAAAGTCACGTGACAGCGTGCATCCCTTTCCCTCGCTTGGCTAACCTGTTAATTCTGTAACTACATCTGGCGGGAGAATTTTAGACGAATAAATAAAAAAGCTATATCAATATTATGACTGCTTTTCGTTATCATACGTTGCAAATGGCATTTTTATAGAGTGTCATTCGCAGCATCATTTTGTGTTTATCGCACGTACTCGCTCCTAACTCGGCTAACTTCACTTCGGTTCAGTTTAGTTCGGAAACTCGTCGCGTTCGTTTCGTTCGGTTTGGAACACGTTTGACAGTTCTGAATTCAAATTGTTTTCGCTTATTTTTCACAAAACAAAATAAACATGGCGTTGAAAAGTGCGTGTGTTACGCTTTTGGAGTTTTATAAATATTAACGGTATTTTTCTCATGTTTCAAAAATATCGTCAATTTATGTTATCAACTAAATTGTTATGTGATTGTTTAGTGCACGACTCGAATTGATGATGCGAAGTCAATTTTGTTTCTATATATTTGGGACAAATCGCCTAGTTTTAAGAAAATATATATTTTTAAAATCTAATCCATGGTTTAACTTTTAAGTTCTTCAATTAATTATATTATAAACTTTTTGTTCCTCTATTATACCCATACTATTTAAAACTTTTGATAACATGGGTTTAAACGTACAAAACACTTAATTAAACTCTATAAAAATTGGGATAAATTTAGATAAACGGATTATATATCTCTACATTCCTATTATATCTAAAAAAATCAATATCTTTTACATGATATTATTTATTAACTTTGTGGAATGACATGTTCATTATTATAAAAAATTAAACACTTATAATACCACTTATTTTGTTTTATTTCAAAACACACGACTAGTTTCGAAAATAACAGTTGTTTTCATCAACGGATGATTACAAAAACTGTAATCTACTGTTGATGAAAACATCTGTAGTTTTCGAAACTAGTCGTGTGTAATGAAATAAAACTCAATAAGTAGTATTATGGTATACGAGTGTTTAATTAAAGAAAATTAAATATATTTGTATTTTATATTTGTAAATCTAGTCATGGCTTGAAGACCTATTAATATGAAATTTTCTCAGATAGATGAAAATGAAAAGTAACGTTTTAAATTTATTTTTAAAACCGCACAGGAATATAACTATTTATTTGCAGACCATGACAACTCAAAAAATAAATAGAAAATTCAATCTAAAAATACCAATAAAACTAAAACATGAAATACTAAGTTTTAAGTTTTGTACCGACATTTCATGTTGGAATTGCATTTTAATTAATAAAATAACAACTATGTATATATCCATTTGATCTTCACATTCGTTTGATAATGCCCTAACAAGGCGAAACAATTGTCACAATATATTTTTTTATGTGTTTTTGTTAATAAAATACAACTTAGTAGACTCAAAAAATCTGTGTTTGATTTTAAATTAATACATAAACTATGTATATAGTTTTTTTTCCATTACCGACATCCAGTCTGATGTTACCAGTCTGATGATGCCGGTAACGACGAAACCCTATCACTGTCAAATAAAAAATGTGCGGACAAAACTATATAGTTGTTGTTTTATTATATGAAATACTAAACATAAAAATCGAAAATTAAAAAAAATATTTATCAATAACTCGATAATTTGAAAAACCGAAGATATAGAAATTCACACATTATTGTCTGGAATTGTGTCTGAAAATAGGAATAAAAATGTGTCAGATTGGGCGTCGAACCTATTACAGTTTATGACTCTCTCCACGACACTAACTGCTGGACTCTTCATAACTTGAATACGATGACACATATCCACTGCACTGTTCCAACAAAATACCTTTGTCGTTATTAAAATTATTCGGCATAGTTTATTCATTGTAAATATTTATTCAAATGCTCCAATTGTACTCATTTACAATTATAGGTAACCTCAACACAATTTAGTTTTAAAATACGATGACTTGTTAGTTTCCGTGTGACAATAATAAATTGTCATTATCAATGCGAGATCGCAGTTCAAAAATTACTATAGTTATTTTGCACAATTTTACTATAGAGATGTTTTTTCAAGAGACATTCTAATATGTTAGTATTTGTATTATAACTATCGGTATAGAATGCAGTACCTTATACATCATTTAGTGAAGGCCCAATATACGATAAATCGTAAATTGGGCCTTCACTTATTTTAACTTATTTTATTTTAACTCAGGTAACATTTGACGTAACTCAATTTTTTGCTAAAACACCGTTTTTATATTGAAAAAAAAACTTTTTCTTTGAAATAAATATATATGTGGTTATGAATAGAAAAGAGTTGTTGAAAGGTTATATAGTACAAAAAAAAATATAAAAATATTTTTCAATATATATATATATATATATATATATATATATATATATATATATATATATATATATATATATATATATATATATATATATATATATATATATATGTATATATATATAGATCTCAGTCATTAGTAAGTGTCTAACCATCACGCCGCTTCTCCGCGGGGGTAGGCAGAGAGAATAGAATGCCACACCAATCTGTCACTGAAAACATTTTTCGCCCCTCACATATTCACGCATCTCCTTATGCATACTCGCCGACTATTCCGACTTCTGATCTGACCATTCAAGTATTTAACATACTTAATAATGCCAAGTTTTCATCGTCTTCCTTTGATTCTATTACCAACCACATTCACCTCATCAATTTGTTAAACTATCCTTTCTTCACTCATTCGATCCCAAACCATCTCAACACACCTTTCTTAATTTTATCGATAATGTTAATCTCAGTCTTGCATTATTTCTTTATATCACCATTCGAACGTCTATCATGTATCGTTTTGGCGTACATTTGTCTGAGACATTTCGACTGCATTCATTCTTCTTTCATCCTTCTTTTGCCAGCTCATGCTTCACTTCCACATACCCAGACTCTATTGTGTCCTGCAAAAAAATATGTATTTTATTTGTAATACATTTGTTTGCTAAATCATTTCTACCATATTATTTTCTCCAGTTAATTAAGAATGAACACCCCTTCAGGTAGTATTTTACGAAAATGGCGCTATATAAATTATCCTAAAATATATTAAACTGCTTAGAATTTTCACTCACGAATTACATGAAATTATAGTAACTTTAAACATAAAGAGTAAATCCACTCACGAGTAGGCATAGGCTATGAAACTTAAAAAAAGTTGAAACCTAAGTAGTCACGATAAGCGGTGTTGCATAAGCCGTAGCTAGAATTCAGAATCACTTGGACGTTAGGTAATTAAACATTTTAAAAAAACCTAAGTAGGGTCACGAAAAGCGGTATTGCATAAGCCATAGCTAGATTTCAGAGTCAGTCAGACGT
Source organism: Brachycentrus maculatus (assembly GCF_059751285.1). NCBI lineage: Eukaryota > Metazoa > Arthropoda > Insecta > Trichoptera > Brachycentridae > Brachycentrus > Brachycentrus maculatus. Next base: position 1,584,208 of record NW_028281389.1, on the reverse strand, counting down.
TAAGTAATTTAAAAAAAAAAACAAATTTTGAATTTTTTTAAATGTAAATAAATCATATTTGACGCACTTTTAATGTTATACCGTATTGAAATTAACGACTTTATTTTTTGACAGTTCTCCGTTCTAATTTTAAAAGAATTTCACTTAATTGAGATCAAAGATGGCCGCCATGTACTAGACTTTTTTTATCTTTCTACAGATTAAAAGTAAATACAAAAAAATATGATATCACAAATGAATGCGTAGCAGTTATATGTGTCAAACTCGATTTAATTACCGACCGTTTTAATCGACTTACTTTTAATTTAAATTTGAATAAATTGTTTGATAGACACTGATAACGAAATTAACTAGCTAACTGGTCAACGTCGTTTCCCCGCAGGGGTAGGCAGAGAGAATACAACAGCACACTTCACGGTATTTGCTAGCCTCTTCCACATTCGTGCATCTTCTCGTGCATACCCGCCGATTATTTCGACTCGAGACCTGTCATAGGGCGTTTGTCCACTACACGGAATTGCACGGAATTTTAGCGTCCGGCACGTCAGTTAGCGTTTTAAAACGATGATTGGCTTGGATTGGCTTGTGCTTTTGTCCATTGTTCTTCGGATCGGAGCTCTTGATCGGTGCGTTACGTAAAACTCGATCACGCTGAACTGTCGTAGTCGCTTTCATTTTTCAAAACCGGACTGCCGGACGGTAAAATTCCGGGTAGTGGACAAGCTGGTTAATTCACGTAACCACTTTAATTACTTAACTAACCAATGACAGGTCATAAGCCCTGTAAATATGTACTCAGACTTCCATATTTTTCTTTTAGTGTAGTATCTATCCACAACATTTTGAGTCTGTCCAAATACTTGTTCACAAATCTGGGTTTTTTCCACTTGTGGGTTCATTTCTTATTATTTTTTATATCTCAACATAGATGAAGAATAATATGGAAGTCTGGGTATTTACAGGGCTTATGGCCTGTCATCGACTGGTTAACTCTTAACTTAACTAGCTTAATCATTTAACTAGCCAATTACAGGTCACACGCCTTGTAAGTACCGATTTCCATATTCTTCTTCATCTATGTTGAGATCTTAAAAAAAATAGTATCTATCAATAGCTTTGCTTTTGAGTTCAATTCATACACTATTTGAATGGCCAGATTAAACATTTGTATTGTTGGATTTCGTGTTTTATTATTATGCTAACGGCCTCTTTTGAGACCTGTACTCAAATACAAGAAATAAATTATCCTTACACGGGTACCTTTAATAAATTGAGTCCATTTTTCTCCATATAATAAGGGATAGGTAAATACAAAAGATTTTAAAAGGAACCGGCTCAATGATTTGAAAAAAAAGGATGTAGAAAGGGGTCTTTTGTAAGGCCTTGAGGAACTCCGCAGTGAATTACTTGTTCTTAACCCTTTGTACACTGTCTGACCTCGAAAAAGCGTCATATTTAAAAATTTTATTAGTCTGGAATAGGCAGCCGGGGAAAAATTATCTGGCAAGCCAATTAATTAATTAATTGATTTATTTTTATTCCAAACTTTGACGTGAAGTGTACAAACATGCCTCTAGGGTTCATATGGTATCTTATACCATAAATCATTAAAAGAAATGACAATATAAAATTTATAAAATTAAACAAATTTGTTTTAACCATTTTTTTAATTTTTAGTACACTTTAACCTACCGGTTTCGACAAGAACCTTGTCATCATCAGGGTTTATTAAATTCTAAAACATTATAAACGTTAAAATACTCATAACTTATTACATTCCCTTACCAAAAACTATGAGTATTTTAATGTTTTTAATGTTTTAGAATTTAATAAACCCTGATGATGACAAGGTTCTTGTCGAAACTGGTAGGTTAAAGTGTCCTAAGAATAAAAAAGTGGTCCATTTTAGTTAATGGTCGCGTCTGGTTCTAAACCTTCGTCGTGGTGTAGTTCTTGTGGCCTGTTTTTAAGAAAGATTTGCCTCCTGCGATGTGGATTCTCAGTCAATCCATCTCTTTGGTGGTCTGCCTTGGGGTTACCCGTACAGTACAATGTGGGGGAGTCTGGATGGTTCCATTCTCCTCACATGCGCATACCACTGTCTCATTCGTTACCTTCCCCACCTAACATCTTCCATCTCGCATATTTCTCTTATCCTGGTGTTCCTTATTCTATCTCGTAGACTCTTGCCAGATATGCTCCTTAGCATCTTCATTTCTGACACTCTCGGTGTGTTTTTTGTTACTACGGTGTCCGCTGTGCATTCGATCCCACATGTCATGGTGGGTCACACACAAGTTTTATGTATTTTAATTATTCTTTGCTGCCTTCGCCACCTAACGACATATTCAATCTCATATATTTCTATTATCCTGGTGTTCCTTGTTCTATCTCGTAGACTCTTGCCAGATATGCTCCTTAGCATCTTCATTTCTGACACTCTTAGTGAGTTTTTTGTTACTGCTATTTCCCCTCTGCATTCGATCCCATATGTCATGATGGGTCACACGCTAGTTTTATATATTTTAATTACACTATCAACATAGTTTCGCAGAACCATTTATGCTGCATATCTTTTTTACGGACACAGAAAGCCAGAGGCTTTTATTTTTCTAGCTTGTGTACAAGCAATAGGTCAACGCAATCACCGCTAATCAAAATAATTTACAAAATACTTGCCGACTGACCATCATGGTGTAGTTTTCCATGGCTGTTGGGTAATGTTCAACGATCAACGCATGTCCAGATCACGACTTGTATGATTTTATGACGAAATATTATATATTGCGAGTATATATTATGATTTTAGTGCAGCGATTATATCGATTTAACACTTGAATGTTTTTTTTTTTTTTTTAACAACGCGAATTTCGTAACTTAATTGTAGCTATTCTCTAAGCTGTCCGCAAAATTATTTATGTATTTTATCTTTACAACATTTTGAGTGTGTCCAAATACTTGTTCCCAAATCTGAATTATCTCCAATAAGAAGTTATTTTTTAAATATGTATATATTTTTTAAATCTCCACAATAAGAATATGGAAGTTTGTGAACAAGTATTTGGACACACTCAAAATATTGTAAATAAATCAACTGGTATGAAATATGAAAAAAACTGAATTGCTATGTGAAAAAAACTGGTGCAAAATTTATGAGGCGAATGTTAGCGGGAAAAGAAGCAGAGGAAGACTGAGAAAAACATGGCACGATCAAGTATGCCAAATACTTGAAAGTGGTCAGGTTAGGAATCGTAACAATCGGCGGGTATGTATGAGGAGATGCATGAACGTGGAAGAGGCGAAGAATGTTTGCAAGGACAGAGTGGTGTGGCGCTCTATTCTCTCTGCCTACCCCTGCAGGAAAGCGGTGTGATGGTTAGTTAGTTAGTTTAAATCAACTGGTAAAATTATAAGCAAAATAAATAAAAAAAATTAAAAAGTCATTTCTAGCGTTTCTCATGTATGTGTGATTTTAATCCAGGCTTTGGAACTCACATATAAATGAAAGAGTTCTTGCTCAATAAAAAGCTTTTTTCATCTCACTATAGATGTCTTAAATGAAATACTAGTGAATTCAAGCACTATGTTTCAAATTTGAAAAATATACATAGAAGTTCCAAGAATTTGAGTGGCGTGATTGTCAATCATGGGTAGTCTGGTGAATGTTACACGTGTGTTAAGTTATCACTTAAACCAGCCTATGACGGTCGAAATTGCCCAGAATAATATACATGTTAATCAAAGAAAGAAAAGAAAAGAAAAAATTATATTACTAACGAACATAAACAATAAATAATAAGTGTAAGTCCCTCTCCAAGCACAAGAGCTTAGTTTCTTTATTGGACAATTCTGCGTTATTAATTTTAATATTGTAAAAAAAAAATGTCTAGAAAATTAACTGAAATTGTTTTGAAAAAAAATTAAAAAATTGTGTAACCATATTAAATAAATAAAAAAGTAAATATATAAATATATATATATATATATATATATATATATATATATATATATATATATATATATATATATATATATATATATATATATATATATATATATATATATATATATATATATATATATATATATATATATATATATATATATATATATATATATATATATATATATATATATATATATATATATATATATATATATATATATATATATATATATATATATATATATATATATATATATATATATATATATATATATATATATATATATATATATATATATATATATATATATATATATATATATATATATATATATATATATATATATATATATATATATATATATATATATATATATATATATATATATATATATATATATATATATATATATATATATATATATATATATATATATATATATATATATATATATATATATATATATATATATATATATATATATATATATATATATATATATATATATATATATATATATATATATATATATATATATATATATATATATATATATATATATATATATATATATATATATATATATATATATATATATATATATATATATATATATATATATATATATATATATATATATATATATATATATATATATATATATATATATATATATATATATATATATATATATATATATATATATATATATATATATATATATATATATATATATATATATATATATATATATATATATATATATATATATATATATATATATATATATATATATATATATATATATATATATATATATATATATATATATATATATATATATATATATATATATATATATATATATATATATATATATATATATATATATATATATATATATATATATATATATATATATATATATATATATATATATATATATATATATATATATATATATATATATATATATAATATTGGCACTGCGTCATATAAACGCAGAGTTATTTTGATCGTTTACACATGAAGGAAAGGTGATCAGCCCTCCGCTTCAGATACCAGACCAGGGTAATATTGAATAAATATTACAGTGATGAAATCACTTATATTTATTTGACCCCCCCTGGGAATCGAACCCGGGACCTCCAGAACGGTAGCCGAGCGTGCCGACCATTACACTACCGAGGCGGACAACGATATATTTATAGGCACTAGAAAGTACTGAACCGAAAGAATTTTTGTATTTAAATATACAAATATGAAAAAAAGTGGTCATACAGGTTTTGTCTCACCTACTCAGGTCATCTCGCCAAGAAAATGTGTTATTATGTGAAGTGCTAATGGTGAATTATCGTCGAATCCGCAAAATGGACCATGTAACCACTGGATAGTAATTTTATAACGTATCTTTGGACCGACTGTTACCGGTTCGCAAATAATAATTTGTGTTCTAACTGTTATAACTAGTTCCATAAGCCGTAATTATTCTGGCGACGTATGTTACTGGCATAGCGTGATGTTAACTGACAAAATATTTATTCATTTTTAATTCAAGTTTTACTTGGTAATTGGCACTATTTCTTAAAATCTATTGCGACACGTGTTTTGATGCATTCTGCGTCATTTTCAAACACCATATCGCTTTTTCAACAATGCCATATTATTTTTTGACATCTCATCAAAGATGAAGAAGAATATGGAAGTCTGGGCATTTACCGTAAATGCCCAGACTTCCATATTCTTCTTCATCTTTGATGAGATGTCAAAAAATAATATGAAAATAACTCCTGTAATTGGAGATAATCCAGATTTTGTGAACAAGTATTTGGACACACTCAAAATGTAAATGCCATATTATTTTATGTATTAATTTTAAATCAAACACAGATTTTTTGAGTCTACTAACTCAAAATATCTGTGTTTGATTTAAAATTAATACATAAATTAAAATGGAGTTCTACAAATTAAACGCCAAATCAATAAATAATGCCATATTATATAAAAAATCGTAAATTTTCAGTTGTGCATGTTTTCGGAATGCCCAGAAAATGTACTATATCCCAGCAAAAGCGGCATATTTTTAACTTAATATTTACCCGCTACAGGGCAGAAAGCGTTGTTTTTGCATTTTGAAGAAAGGTATTGTTGATTTTTTTTAAATAAGTAAAACTAATATTTTTCAAATGGAGAAAAAACATTCAAGTTTTACCTAAAAAGATCTGTTGCGCAGTAAAAAGTTCAATAAAGTGGCTTGATATTCATTTTTAATACATTTTATAATATTATTAAACTTTAAAACGATCTCCTGAAAAATCAAGTTTTTTTTATTTATGACGTTGTTGAAAGGAGTGAGCGATATGTAATATAAAAAATGAAATAAAAGTTCTTAACCACCGTGTGTAAATAACGTGTACAGTAAGTGCGCAGCGTGATATTTATTTTCAATACATTTTATAATACATATTTTTCATTAAAAACGATCTCCTGAAAAATCAAGTTTTTTGATAAATGACGTTGTTGAAAGGAGTGAGCGAAATATTGGAATTTGTTTGGAATTTTTTTTTTATAATTTTGAAAACGCTTTTAATTTCAAAACCATGTATTTATTTTGAGGAAAAGGTTATTTTTCAACTCAAAATCGGTGTTTAAGAAAAAAATTCAGGTACATTTAACCTTTGTACATATCAGTTTTAATAGTTTGTAGTTTGGACGCAGTCTACTCGTATTAGGGGTGGTTTTTATTTATACATATTTTTAAGAAATTACCCACAAAAAACATTTAAAAGGATGAATTTTTCATATTATTTTTTGACATCTCATCAAAGATGAAGAAGAGCACGGAAGTCTGGGCATTTACGGGGCTGACGACCGTCATAGGCTGGTTTGAGTGATCTCTTTACACACGTGTAACATTCACCAATTCTACCCATTATTGACAACCACGCTACTCAAATTCTTTGAAGTTCTATATATATGAACCAATTTAGAAATCTTGATTATAATCCAGGATTCGGACCTCACCTACTAATATAAGAGTTTCTGCTTAATAAAAAGCTTCTTTACATCTCACCAATAGATGTCTCTAGTGAAGTTCTAGTGATTTTAAGAACAAGGCTGACGACTTAAGTGATCACTTTACAGATTGTCGTTCGGACTTATATCTCGATCCGTTCCGATCATGCCCGCGTTACGCAAGGGGGCCGGCCGATCGCCGATGGGCCGCGGAGTATCTCGAATTTGGGACGCGCGTTCGGATTACCGTTCGAGTGATAATGTTGACATTTCAGGTTTGCCGAACGGTACACGAAATCCAAACGAGAAGCGATCAGTGCACTGCTCTAGTTATCGGGATTACGGCGTTTATGCAATTCGCTAATGCGAAATTATCATAACTCTGTATAATATTTTATGCGGTTAGTTTTACTGCGCGCCTTCGTAGAGTAACGGTTGCCGCCTTAGGTTAGCGTGTACAGGTTCGAGGCTCGATTCCCAGAAGTTTCAAAGTAATACAAGTGTTTTTCTTTGACATCTCAACATAGATGAAGAAAAATAAAGAATTTCTTTAACGTTTTTCGCAGATACTTTACAGCATATTTTATTAATTTTATAAAATAAAACAACTTTGTTTTTAACCACTTTGTTATTGGTACACTTTTTCTTAACTGAGTATAATATTTTATTTGATTAGTTTTACTGCGCGTCTTCGTAGAGTAACGGTTGCCGCCTTAGGTTAGCGTGTACAGGTTCGAGGTTCGATTCCCAGAAGTTTCAAAGTAACAAGTGTTTTTCGCAGATACTTTGTGGCACAATTATATATAAACTTAATAAAATAAAGCTTTTTTTTAACCACTGTTTTATTGGTACGTTTTTTCTTACATGTTTAACCCTGATGATGACAAGGTTCTTGTCGAAACCGGTTGTAGAAAAAATGTACCGATAAAAAAGTGACAAAAATAAAGCTATTTTATTTTATAAAATTATAAATATGGAAGTCTTAGTCATTTTATTTTAAGGAGTTATTTTTACATTTTTGACTCTTTACATGAATGAAAAAGAATACGGAAATCTGGGTATTCTAAGAGGTCTGGGTATTAAAACCCATACTGATGTAAGAATTTATACCCATTGTTTTATTACCCAGAAACCAAAATTTGTGAACAATAATTTGATCAAACCAAAAAATTGTGGAGAATATAAGTGAATTATATTGAAAAAAATAATTGTTATCACCTTTTTAAAATCCTTACCTTTAAATAACTCTTTACTTTTCAAAACCATATGTTTATTTCGAAGAAAAACATATATTTTTAATACAAAAACAGTGTTCTAAGCAAAAAATTCAATTACGTAAAAATATAACCTGGATTTAAAGAAAATTAAATTGCGGGTTACCGATTATCTCTTTTTTCTATTTTTACAATAATTGCAACTACATACATATACGAATTATGTATACATAAAGTTTTTTTTAAATATAATATAAGTACTCTATGAATATAAATGTAATTGTAACGCAATTACGATTCTGCGTTCATCGTGAAAGTTGGGTCATGCATGGCTATGAAAATATACGATATTTAATCATACACACGTGTTTACATAATATTGCCAGCTTATAAGTCATATTTTATTGTTAGCCATACAGAGTTTATTAAATAACCTGTAATTTCTTAAACATTTGGCGGAAATGGTCGTATAACCCATAGCACTTGAAGTTTTAATTTAGCAGTTTATTATTACGAGTTACAAAAACAAATTTGCTCAAATTCCTCATAAACTAAAGTCTGACATAAAAAAAACCGAACATTGGTCTGGGGGATCGCATTTTCTCAACGTGTGCAATATTATATATTTAAATATATATAAATATATATGTATATATATATATATCGCTCACTCCTTTCAACATCGTCAAATATCAAAAAACTTGATTTTTCAGGAGATCGATTTTAAAGTTTAAAAATATAATAAAATGCATTAAAAATAAATATCAAGCCACTTGGTGAACTTCAATATTAAGTACTTATATTTTTAAAAAAAATAAACAATACCTTTTCTTCAAAATGCAAAAACAACACTTTTTGCCCGGTAACGGATAAATATTAAGTTTAAAATATGCCGATTTTGCTGGGATATAGTATTCTGGGCATTCCGAAAACACGCACCACTGAAAATTTACGATTTTTGAAATATGACGTTGTTGAAAGGAGTGAGCTTTAAATAAAATTCATTTAATTTATTTTTTTAGTATTTTAATGTCTTCAATTTTTTATGTCTGTAGGAAGGTTGTTGAAGTACTTGGTCCCCAAATATTTAAAGTTCTGTTAAAATTGGTATTGCCGCCTGAAGTTTGACAGCTAGCGCAGCGCACCTTTTTGAGCACGAATCACATTCGTCCTTTTTTGAAAAAGTTCTAAAGGGATGCGTTCGTCTGTTGTTTTATGGCGGGTAAATTAAATATTTATATCACGTGGGCGGTTGTCATCGCAGCGCGCCTTTTGGCATTTCCGGTTTTACAGGCTAGAGAAAGCTGACGAATACAACGTCAATGATATGCACAATATTTCGAGTGTGTCCAAATACATGTTCACAAATCTAGATTTTTCTCTATTAGGTAGTTATTTTAAAAATATATCTCAACATATATAAAGAGGAATACGGTTGTCTGGGTATTTACAGGGCTTGTGACTTGTTATCGGTTGGTTAAATTATCACTTTACACGCCTGCAAAATTAGTCATTAATTCAATCATGAGTAGATTGGTTTATGTTGGAATGATTATTTAACCAGCATATGACAGGTCATAAGCCCAGCAAATATCCAGACTTCCATATTTTCTTTAATATATGTTGAGATGTCAAAAAAAAGCAATCAATGTCATGACACAACATTAATAATATGGTTCACAATATTTTAAGTTTTTTAAAATTATTTTATGAGACGAATGTAGGTGGAAAATGAAGCAGAGGAAGACCGCGGAAAACTTGGCACAATAGGTATGTCGAATACTTGAAAGCGGCCGGGTCAGGAGTCTTAATAATCGTCGGGTACGTGTGAGGAGATGCATGAACGTAGAAGAGGCGAAGAATGTTTGCAAAGACAAAGTGGTGTGGCGTTCGATTCTCTCTGCCTACCCCTGCGGGGAAGCGGCGTGATGGTTAGTTAGTTAGTTACTTAGTTAGTTTAATAGATTTATATTATCCACTGACACTTCGTGATGGAATTGCATTTTTAATTTATTATTAGATTAAAACCAATATTTTTAGCTTTTCCACTTTTTCATTTGACCAGCGACCGGGTTTCGTCGTTGCCGACATCACCAGTCTGATGATGTCGGTAACGACGAAACCCGGTTGCTGGTCAAATAAAAAAGTGGAAAAGCTAAAAATATTGGTTTTAATCTAATAATAAATTAGTTAGTTTAAATTTCAAAAAAATCTCACAGTTATCAAATCTCTGCCAACTGATAATAGGTAGAAGAAGAATAAAAAACAATTTCAAGTAATTCTTATAAAAACTGTGTAGATAAGATGATGATAAGTTCGAAAATAATTTAAAAAATAACCTGTGTAGGAAAGCGGTGTGATGGCCACTCCAGCGAGCATTGTGCCCGCCGCATACCTCACACTCACGGTAAAACAAAACGGATGTTTGTCGCTAACGTCAGACTGTCAGACATATTTAGTAGTTTTGCGAACTCAAAACACCGACGTGTGTGAGCTCCTATTTAAGTATCAATTAGGTAGGTACCTATCTACTTATCGGTCACTCCTTTCAAGAACGTCAAAATCAAAAAAACTAGATTTTTCAGGAGAATGTTTTCAAAGTTTTAAAATATAATAAAATGTATTAAAAATAAATATCAAGCCGCTTATTGAAATTTTTACTGTGCAACAGATCTTTTTAGGTAAAACCTGAAGGTTTTTTTTCCATTTGAAAATATTTAGTATTTAAAAAAAATAATTAAACAATACCTTTTCTTCAAAATGCAAAAACAGCACTTTCTGTCCTGAAGCGGGTAAATATTAGGTTAAAAATATGCCTCTTTTGCTGGGATATAGTACATTTTCTGGACATTCCGAAAACATGCACAACTGAAAATTAACGATTTTTGATTTATGACGTTCTTGAGAGGAGTGAGCGATATGTGTATTGAAGCAATTTTTGTCAATAATAGGAATGGTAAAATGGGGAAGGGATGCAAGGCTGAGATAAGCATTATCCATAAATTTCGTTCATTGATTCGGCAGTCTTCTATCTAAAAAAAAATCTATCTACAACATTTTGAGTGTGTCCAAATACTTGTTCACAAAATCTGGATAATCTCTTGATTTTGTGAACGTATTAGGACACACTCAAAATGTTGTAAATAAATTATCCGGTCAAATTATAAACTTAAATAATAAAAATGAAAATGATATTTTTTAGCGTTTCTTATGTGTGTGATTATAATCCAGGATTCGGACCTCGCATACTAATAAAAGTGTTTCTGCTCAATAAAAGCTTCTTTTCATCTCACCGATAGATGTCTCTAGTAAAGTTCTAGTGATTCAAGAACAATGTTTCAAAATTGGTTCATACACATCGTAGTCATACAGAAAAAAGTGACCAAGTGCTTTTTTCACTAAAAGACGATTATTGACTATTTGACATCTTACTAGCTTAATATTGCCCTGAAAAAAATCCCAAAGGATTTTAAACATGGAAGTATAATATATTGACTTGTGAAAAATGACTTACTGCATTGATGTTTATTTTCTTGCCAAGCAAATGTGACTTGAATGGCCCTCCTGAACATTTTACGTTTTGTTAGTTGGCCACTTTCATCTGTACGACGATATTTAAATATATTTCATATAATCATATAAAAATATAAATAAACATTTTATTTCTCTGATTACGATACTTAAATATATGAACTCACAGTAGTCCTACAAAGTAATTTCAATGTTACAATCTAAAGACCACATTGCTGCCCACAAATGCTCTGATATTCGATACTGAGTTCATTAACACCAAAAAATTCAAATAGTTTTTTTTACTACACCCTGTATTTCTCATGAGGGCTTTACGATTTTGTGTTACCGTGTACTTGCGACCCCTGCATGACCAGATGGTATGACACACCCATTACCATGCAGCTCAAAGCGCACTGCAGACGCCAGAAGTGTTTATTTATGAAACCCGAGTTGCCCAGACGACTTACGGCACAAATGCATATCTGAGAATAAATTAAAACGAAAAAAATTAAACTTGTATATTAAAGAAATGGGTAAAAAATGATCAAGAGTTACTACTATGAGAATCGTAAAAAACGTTTTTTTGTATGTATATTATGTTGAAATAATTGTTTTAAAAATATATGTAAAAAGAACTCTACCGGCAAGACACACAAGGTCGCTTGGTGGGTCTCTGAAAAAAATATATGAATTTTCCGTTAAGTTAATTATTTTCAGTTAATTAATGCTCGGTCAATGATTTTAAAATAAATTTTTATGTGACTTTGACTCTTCACCCTGAAAAAAAATAAATGACACTAACCTGGCAAATTATTTTAAAAGCAAACTTTAAAAATAACTTGCCAGGTTAGTCACCTAAAAATTTCTTTTAAAATCATTGACCGGGCACTAATATTATTTTTCCGCCAAGGCAAGCCAGTATTGCTAATATTTTGGACTGTGATTAATAGAATACTTATTCAGTATTATGAAAAAAAAATAGAATCCTAAAATATGAAAAATTGAAAAAGTGGCACTCAAAAAACTGATATAAGGCGTAGATATTCGGAAAATTCATAAAAGTGGAAATATCTGGAAAACTGAGGCATTTTTACTGAGGTCATATATTCATTTTTTGGCGAGTCAAAAGCTGGCCTAACGCCCTTTAAAAGGAATACGTCGGATTATGGTACATCCTGTATATGATTATTTGACCTGATGATAGAATAATTATTCCGAAACCGATAGTCGTGATATAGTGTTTTTAAGTGGTATTATACACAGTGAACGATAAATGATAAGGAGTGTTATATTCTTCTTCTTTCCATGTTCGCTCCCTAGGTAGAGCATATGGCAAACACGAGTCGTCTCCAAGTCACTCTGTCACGCGCCATCTCCTTGGCTTCCACCCAGGTCAGTCCGGCGTCTCGAAGTTCCGCTGAGTATAGTCGGTGAATGGTCGTCAGCGGCCTTCCGGGGCGCCGGAATCCTCGGGGTTGGAAGAAGAGACATGAGGGGTTGATGCCCTCAGGTGACATTCTAAGGACATGTCCCAACCATGTCCACCTTCTTCTCTTCAGGACTTCCAGTATGAGGGGCTGTTGAGTTCTTCTCCTCACATCGTTATTCCTGACGAAGTCATACCACTTTATACCCAGTATTCGCCTCAGGCACCTATTTTCAAAACTTGCTAGTTTTTTGCTTTGAGCTTTGGTGAGGTGCCACGACTCACATCCGTACAGCAACACTGTTAGGATGCAGGCGTTAAAGAGACGACACTTGGTTTTTGTCGAGTAAAGCAGCGAGTCCCAGACCACAAAGTTAACAATGCTTTTAATATACAAAATAAATATATTACTTGCTACCTATTGGCTTGGTTAGCGTTAAATGACCGAATAAAAAACCGAATCAAATAACGACTTATTTTTAATATATCGATTTGTAATTCACTTTTTAATTTTCATCGCCCATGTCTATTATAACATTGACCATTTATCGATTCGACATCATTAACCCTTCGCAAATAGAAATTAATTTTCCAGATTCGGTCGAGTACCTACCTAGGTACTCGACGGACTACCTGCAAGTAAATTAAAGACCAGAACACTTTATCCATGGCAGACGAGCGTTCGTCTATGATTAATGCGTAATAAAATCATGCTTTATCTCAGTGAGTGGAACACTCGTTCGAATTTGATAATATTCGAATTTAAAACGTGAAACGTGGAACGCTTCAATTACGAACGTGCGCCATAGATAATATTACCATAGACTAGATTTTCTTTTATCGCGGTTTCGTAATAACACAGTGGTGCATTCTTGCACGTACTTGCTACTGTTTTTTTTATTTTTTTATTTATTTGGGTTAACAACAGCAACATATGTAAAACAAAACAATTAAAAGATATACATTAAACAAGCCAATTATAGTTTACAACTGAAACATAAAGATTAGTACAAACTATTAAGTGTAGATCTAGCAAATGAATGTGTGTGCGTGTGTGATGTTGATTCTAGTAGGGACATACAATGCTGAGAAGCATAGTTTTTAAAGATCCTGAGAGGACATATCGCTCACTCCTTTCAAGAACGCCATAAATAAAAAAACTTGATTTTTCAGGAGAACGTTTTTAAAGTTTAAAAATATAATACAATGTCTTAAAAATAAATATCAAGCCACTTACTGAACTTTTTACTGTGCAACAGATCTTTTTAAGTAAAACCAGAAGGTTTTTTCTGCATTTCAAAAATATTCAGTATGTTTAAAAAAATAATTAAACAACACCTTTTGTTCAAAATGCAAAAACAACACTTTCTGCCCTGTGGCGGGTAAATATTAAGTTAAAAATATGCCGCTTTTGCCGGGATATAGTACATTTTCAGGGCATTCCGAAAACATGCACAACTGAAAATTGACGATTTTTGATTTATGACGTTCTTGAAAGGAGTGAGCGATATGCTCACCATTCGACTTTTCAACACAGGTTTATTTATTTTGAATTTAAGTTTTACTTGGTAAATACCAATACTTCTTCAAATCGCGTGTAATATTCACCATTCTACCCATGATTGACACATGATTAACCATAGTGTGGTTGTCAATCATGGGTAGAATGTTGAATGTTACACGTGTGTAAAGTGTTCACTTAACCAGCCTATGACGAGTCACAAGCCCTGTCAATACCCAGACTTTCACATTCTTCTACATATTGAGTTCAAGCTGAGATTCAAAATGATCTTTATTTTATTTATTGTTTCGGCATTGACTTTGTGGTAAGACATGTTACAATGATTAAAGAAAACACTTGTGTTTTACCACTTGAGTTTTATTATAGACTACATGTTTCAGAAGTTAAACTTCCATCATTCAGGTCTGTATAATAACATGATAATAATCATTATGATCTTCTTTTTTTTTTCGGTTTTTGTGTAAATATGTTTTTTACTTTTTTTTTTAGGACCACAGCTACCACCGTTCTTTTTTACACTGTATTTCGCGAAACGAATCCACCGTGTAAAAAGAGGGTCTAGTGTGGTTTTAGACATCCATTCATAGGTGCATATGGTTTTTTACATGTTGTTTTTCGATACATGTAATTATTTGTGTAATTTATTTAAAAATATAGTATCTTGATACGCTTTAAACAAATAATTAATGCTATTATTGTCTTCTAATATTTTTTGTTGCTATACAATATTTTTCGGTGACGCAACTTGCGTAACGATAAAATTCGCCTGCGTCATTTTTTTAGTGGATTTTATTTGTTTTCATTAGATTTGGTTTATCCATGAGGACATTAGGTAAATTCTTATTATTTTTTGACATCTTAACAGAGATGAAGAAGAATGTGGAAGTCTGGGCATTTACGAGGCTTACGACCGTCATAGGCTGGTATGAGTGATCACTTTACACACGTGTAACATTCATCAGTTCTACCCATGGTTTTCAATGTATAATACAACTTAAAATAAGTGCTATTATAAAAGTGTTTATTTTATTTTCAAATAATCAGCATGTCATTCTACAAAGTTAATGCCGAATCAATATATAATATATAGCACACTTAGATCAATAGAGTATCAACTGAAAAAAACTTTTTTCAGGAGAGATGAAAAACGTATAGTGATGCCGCCTTATGTAATAGAAGTTTCCTGTTTTCTTTTATGAATGGACAATGAAGAATATTAAAAAAAGAGTAAAAAGTAAAAAAGTTAAAGTAAAGAATATTTTCTTTAAAACATGTCATACAAATGGTCTAATTATTCTAAAAATATGATTTTTTGAGAAACCACTGTATGGTACAACATTTTTAAAAAAATTTTCTCTCATTATTTCAACTTGAAATGAAATAAGTCAAAATAAACATATTTTTTCGCGTACCTGAGTCATCAAAATGGTTGCAACTCCAAATAAAGCAGTGAATATTTCGCTCACTCCTTTCAACAACGTCATATATCAAAAATCGTCAATTTTTCATTGTGCATTTTTTCGGAATGCCCAGAAAATATACTATATCTCAGCAAAAGTGGCATATTTTTAACTTAATATTTACCGTGTTTTTAACTTTGTATTTTTAACTTAATATACGATTTTTGAAAATGATGCGGAATGCATTGAAACACGTGTCA
Source organism: Brachycentrus maculatus (assembly GCF_059751285.1). NCBI lineage: Eukaryota > Metazoa > Arthropoda > Insecta > Trichoptera > Brachycentridae > Brachycentrus > Brachycentrus maculatus. The sequence continues at coordinate 1,567,911 of NW_028281389.1, read as the reverse complement.
CAGTAGATTTTAAGAAATAGTGGTATTTACTATGTAAAACATTACAAATTAAAAATGAATATTTACCCGCCACAGGGCATAAAGTGTTGTTTTTGCCTTTTGAAGAAAATGTATTGTTTAAATATTTTATTTTAATATTCTAAATATTTTTCAAATGGAGAAAAAACATTCAGGTTTTACCTAAAAAGATCTGATGCATAGTTAAAAGTTCAATAAGTGGCTTGATATTTATTTTTAAAACATTTTATTTCATTTTTAAACTTTAACAACGATCTCCTGAAAAATCAAGTTTTTTGATATATGACGTTGTTGAAAGGAGTGAGCGATTTGTCCATTCGATCAAGATCTGATCACCAAATTTGTCGCAAATCGAAATAAATCTGATTTGTACCACCAACGTATGTCTACCCCGCTCGGTTTTATGGCAGTTATTAAAATTACAACAGTTTCAGTGCAGGGGTGATGGGATTTTTTACTCACCAAAAGGAACATGTAGTGCTATCTTTTTAAGAATATTTAAGATATTGACAAATCGGATGAATTTATGTATCGCTCACTCCTTTCAAGAACGTCATAAATCAAAAAACGTGATTTTTCAGGAGAACGTTTTTAAAGTTTAAAAATATAATACAATGTATCAAAAATAAATATCAAGCCACTTATTGAACTTTTTACTTTGCGCAACAGATGTTTTAAGGCAAAACCTGAAGGTTTTTTCACCATTTAAAAAAATATTTAGTACATTTAAAAAAACAATTAAACAATACCTTTTCTTCAAAATGCAAAAACGACACTTTTTGCCCTGTAGCGGGTAAATATTAAGTTAAAAATATGCCGCTTTTGCTGGGATATAGTACATTTTCTGGGCATTCCGAAAACATGCATAACTGAAAATTGTCGATTTTTTATTTATGACGTTCTTGAAAGGAGTGGGCGATATGCGCCTTTGTATGTAGAATCCGAATACGTGATAATCTAAAAAAAAACATAATTTTGAGTTGATACAATTTTTACCTAGGTGTGCGATAAATACATTATCAAATAAATGTATGAACTCAAAATAATTATGTTTGATGTTATGTGTGCAGTCGTAAGACAATAACACGACTGTCCAAACGCAAAACACAGTAAGGGACATTAGTAGTAGGTATTTTTGCATTTTTGGACTAAGTAGATTCTACCTAGTGTTACACCAAATAAGTAAATGTTTTTTTTCAGCAATTCTCGTTAAATGTTGAGTGAATCCGACATGGGTGTAAAGTGATTAAAAAATAAGTGAAAACTTTCGAACATTACTTATAATCGATCGAATTATGTAAAATGATAATAAAATGCCAAACTGGCGTCAGAACCTCCTTTCGGCCGGAGAGAGCCTCTCTCTTTCAGAGGCCGGTAAGAAGCAGCACTCGAACTCTCTGCAAAACTCCACCAACAGCCTATCGCGATTGGTCACCAGCGCCATATCCATCATACCGACAGACTTCCAGAAGTCGAACACTGGCTCCAGGAAGCCCAAAACGATGACAGATACATTGAGTTCCAACTTCCAATTCGGAAGCGAGAAAAAATTTGGGTTTGCTGAAGGAAAAAACCCTTTTTTCTGCAGAGAAGCAGATTTATCGGCTGATTTTTCGTCGTTTTTAACAGATTCTTCGAGTTTTGCAGACTATGAGGATAGGAGAGGTTCTGTTTCGAACTTGGATGACCCTCCTCAGTTGGCGCCGGTTGAAACTGAAGAGCTAGACGCGGACAAGCAGTTTGCTCAAAGTCTGTTTTTTCCCAACAATGGGCAAGAATATTTCGAAGAGGCTAACACTGACGGTTCAGAGTGTCTCTCGACTTCTACGTGCGACAGCTTCGAACGTTGCGATTTCGACTGCAAGGACTTTGAACCGTTCTCCGACACGTGCTGTTGCGAACCTAATTCCGATGGAGCGTGTGCGAGGTCCCCTAAGCTCTTGGACAGTCCTGAAGATCACTTCAAGTCCATCCTCAGGGACGATGATGGGTTGTCTGGTAGAAGTGACATGGATGGGTTGGATCTCGCGTTGTTCGAGCCAGCCAGTACTCAAATGGAGAACAAAGAGTGTCCGAAGAGTTTCGACTGTGATCACGGGGGAGATGGGAATGTCATAGTTGGACTTCTCAACGTCTTGACAGATGGCGTTGCAGAGAATGGTATGTTTTATCATCACAGTGTTTTCTTATTAATATAGTATAAATTTATTATTTTTGGTCGATAGCCCAATTGACAATTAGCCATGTATTTTTGGTCGATGGCTTAATTTACAATGAATCCATACCTGAATTGTGGACAAAATGAGTTTTTCCACCGTAGTGCGTAGTAGAGAGCCGATTCTTACAGATTGCCGATAGATTTTCAATTATTTTTAGTCTAATACAGTTACAATGATTAATACAGTTAATTGTTTTTGTGTGAAAATTTTCATAATTTTTTTGGATTTGTGGCAGGGGGTTAAATCCAGCTGAAATTTTATTACCATTTTACCTTCGTTTTTGTATCTCTGGTTGTATATTTTCCAGTAGAATTGGGTGATACTTCTCGCTATTCATCATCTCAGTTACTGAAAGAAGCAGCCCTGGTCCATAATACGAGGAACACTCCCAAAACATGTTTTTTACAGGGTGTTGAAAATACGAAAAAAAAGTTTTGTTTCAATTAATCTGTTCGATACTGTACGCATTTGATACACATTTCCGGAAGATGCCGAGAAGCGGGTGCAAAGCAAGAGGAATGCTATTGTTTGTGGTATTTTTAGGTTATTTCAAAACATTTTGCGTGTTTTCGCTGTATCAACTTCCTGGAATTCATTTTTCTGGAGAACATGATTCAAAATACTGTAACACATGTTGCAAAATATTTCTGCGGCAAAAACACATTAACTGTTTTGCATTTTTATGCCTCGACCACAGTACGGAGTGGCAAGTAACTCTGAGTAACCTCTTCCGTTTTGAAATACCCAAATTAACCAGCTGCCTGACATATCGTAGTCGTACAGGAGAAAGTGACCAACTACCAAAACGTAAAATGTTCAGGAGGGCCATTTAAGTCACTATTGCCTGGCAATAAAATAAACACCAATGCAGTTAGTGATTTTTAACTAGTCAATATATTATACTTCCAAGTTTAAAATCCTTTGGGATTTTTTCAGGGCAGTATTAAGCTAGTAAGATAGTCAATGATTTCAGTCATATAAACTATCATTTTTAAGTCATATAAACTAAATATGCCATAAATCCTTGTATATAATAGGCAAGGAGAAGAGGCAAAATATAAATATTAAAAAAAATACATAACCTGTATTTTTTTTTAATTACCTAACGTCCAAGTGACTCTGAAGTCTAGCTACGGCTTATGCAACACCGTTTATCATGTCCCTACTCAGGTTTCAACTTTATAAGTTTCATAGCCTATGCCTACTTGTGAGTGGATTTACTCTTTATGTTTAAAGTTACTATAATTTCATGTAATTCATGAGTGAAAATTCTAGGCAAAAACACTCGCTCATAACCTGTAAGTAAATATACATAAAATATATATATTATTACAAATACAAATAAAACTAACTAACTGTCACCTCGCTTCCATATAGGGGTAGGCAGAGAAAATAGAACGCCACACCAATCTGTCTTTGCAAACATTATTCGCCTCTTCCACGCTCATACATCTCCTCATGCATACCCGCCGATTATTTCGACTCCTAACCTGACCGCTTTCAAGCAATTGACATACCTGATAGTGCTAAGTTTTTTTCGGTCTTCCTCTGCTTCTTTTTCAACTAAATTTGTTTAACCGTTTTTCATACGTTCCACATGTCCAAACCATCTGTACCCATTTTTTAAAAATTTCATTGATAATGCTTATCTCAGTTTTGCATTATTTCCTTATTTCACCATTCAAACATGTATAATACATCGTTTATCGGAGAATCTTATCTACATATTATCATTTATATGGGTGAGAATCAGACTTTTTAATACGACATTTTTTGTGATCCACCCAGTTGTTACAATGTATTAAGTATAGGAAACGCTGCAGCCATTAGCCGCATGAGTGATGCTATTATCATACACCCAATACCGTCCACACACGATCATATGCATTGTGGTCTGCTACGTGTTGTACATATCAGGCATTAACCCTGTAAAACCGACCATATACAGAATTTTACCTTCAAATTGGACATTTTACATAAAAAATTAAACTTGTGTTGTATTTTATAATTTTTTTTTTTAGAAATTAGAAGTTAGAAAAATATATAAATATTGGTAGTACATATCGTGGGTATACTGGCAAAATACGTTTACTCTAAAATCCCTGTTTGAATAATCCCTGTAATTGAAAGCTTTTAGCCTGGGTGAAATACCCGCTATTAAATTTAATGTTTGATTTACTTGTAAAACCACATACTTATATGGGTTATGATATTTCCATCTACTCAGTGTATTTTGCCAGTTTGTAGAACGTTGAAAACTTCATAATATGTATCATTTAGCGCCCTTGAGGTATTATTTTACGAAAATGGCGCTATATAAGTTATCCAAATTTATTATTATTATAATTCAAAATTTCAAATTTTCGAGTCAACGTTTTTTGCCAGTACACCCACGATATATCGTCAGTGTGAGTACCTGCCCACATATTTTATTCTTAAGTCTAGCTAGTGCGTCCAGTTGGCAAGCCTGTGCGGCGCGCTTTCATAGTCTCTGCGATGTGTACTCAAGCTTTCAGACAAGTTTTCAATGCTACTTTGAGTACTACATATGAATAAATTTCAAAATATTCTTTTTAAATAACTTTTTTATGAAATACAATATAACATCCAATTATTTTTGTACAACGTCCAATTTGATTTTTAAGGCATTTAATTTGGTTTGTAAAACGTCCAGTTTAAAGTGAAAAACCTATATACTTACATATTTAAGTTTTTGAACCAAATGTTCAATTCAACACATGATTGACGGTTGTCAATCACACACTACTCAAATTTTGGAACTCCTAGATATATTGATCAATCTCATGACACAGTACATATTAGTTTACAACGCCCATCAATGTTGTATAGTGATCACTTAACCAGTCTATGACAGGTCAGACTTCAATTGTTTCTTCATTTATGTAGAGATATCAAAATGTCCTACATATATCATTAATCACATGACACAGTACACATGAGTTCACAAGAGCCATCTATGTAGAATTGAGAAAGTTCAATTTAACAGAGACCCTTTTATTTGGATGTGTGCAAGATCATTTTTACACACTGCCCAGACTTCCATATTTTTCTTCATCTATATTGAGATGCCAATTTTTTTTTTAATTTACAGAAATACTAATATTTAGAAAATAAAAATATATCAGCAAGCGCTAAAGGGTTATTGCAGGCCTTGATTCCATTGCTAACCCGCTCACCCGAGCGTGAAGATGACTGGTCTTTTTTATTACATACTGGTGCTGTGATTGGTCGACTAAATAGGTATTTCTCATAATTTAAATATCTATTCAACTATTCAAAATTATAAAATCAGTTTCCTCTCTTCTTTCATAATTTGAAAAATTCCTAAATTATCTATTCAGAGACCATTCTTCTATATTCTTCTTCCTGGCTACATCCCAGCTTATTGTCCTTGTACACTGCTGGGGTCAGCTCTCCTCGTCCTCGGGTTATAGGGCCTTCTGTCCTGGACAACGTCACCTAGGCCATGCCTTCGAATCATGTTATCTTTCTGCTTCACCCATGAATTCCTTGGTCTTCTTCTAGATAACCTTCGAGGAAGATCCATTTCTATTGTCTGGTTAACTACAATTCAGAAAACAATCAGACATTTTATAACGAAACTTTAGAGGTCAGACTACTCTTTGGATAGTAGAACAGTGTATGGTAGATGTACCAATGTCTGGATAAGGTCAAACTACCTTCTGAACGGTAGATGTACCTAAATTTGGAATAAGTGTAGAGTGTAAGGGAGCAGTACCATAGTATAGAAATCAGACTACTCTTTGAATATTAGAACAGTGTATGGTAGATGTACCAATGTCTGGATAAGGTCAAACTACCTTCTGAACGGTAGATGTACCTAAATTTGGAATAAGTGTAGAGTGTAAGGGAGCAGTACCATAGTAAAGAAATCAGACTACTCTCGGAATGGTAGAACAGTGTATGGTAGATGTACCAATGTCTGGATAAGGTCAGACAACCTTCTTAACGGTAGATGTACCTAAATTTGGAATAAGTGTAGAGTGTAAGGGAGCAGTACCATAGTATAGAAGTCAGACTACTCTCTGAATGGTAGAACAGTGTATAATAGATGTACCAATGTCTGGATAAGGTCAGACTACCGTCTGAACGGTAGATGTACCTAAATCTGGAATAAGTGTAGAGTGTAAGGAAGCAGTACCATAGTATAGAGGTCAGACTACTCTCTGAATGGTAGAACAGTGTGTGGTAGATGTACCAATGTCTGGATAAGGTCAGACTTCCTCCTGAACGGTAGATGTACCTAAATTTGGAATAAGTGTAAGGGAGCAGTACCATAGTATAGAAGTCAGACTACTCTCTGAATGGTAGAACAGTGTATGGTAGATGTACCAATGCCTGAATCAGACTACCCCTGGTAGTACAACAGACCATGGTGGATGTCGCAATATAGGTGTAAGTGCAATGTTGGGTAATATTAATGTTGTGATCGTTAGTTTAGTAATAAGAAATTAATAATTACCAATTAGTCGTTACAATGTCACAGAAAGAAGTATAAGAGGGCAATGATCGGTCATAGAACCAGTATATAACATACTATAACGAGATTTTCACATATTATGGACATTGACACTTTCCCTGTTTGATTCCACTGCGGCACGTGGTATGCACGATGGCATCGATATAATGCAGGTTTTTTTTTATTTATTTTGCATTTCACCATATATTGTAATTACAAGTATAAAAAATATACATTATTTTAAAACAAACAAAAAAACATCCCACAAAGGCAATGGCTGTGTGTTGATCTTTCTTTCCAGTGTCCTTTTTTATAACCTAAAATAAAATGTACAAGATTTTGAGTGTGTCCAAATACTTGTTCACAAAATCTGGATTACCTCCAATTATAGGAGACATCTCATCAAAGATGAATAAGAATATGGAAGTCTGGGCATTTACGGGTCTGACGATCGTCATAGGCTGGTTTTAGTGATCACTTAACACAGTGTAACATTCACCAATTCTACCCATTATTGACAACCACACTACTCAAGTTCTTAGAACTTCTAGATATATCAAACTCGAAATACAGTGCTTGGCTTCACTTGAATTACAGTAGAGACATCTATTGGCGAGACGAAAACAAGCTTTTCATTAAAAAGAAACTCTTATTAATATGTGAGGTCCGAATCCTGGATTATAATCACATATCGCTCACTCCTTTCAAGAACGTCATAAATCAAAAATCGTAAATTTTCAGTTGTGCATATTTTCGGAACGCCCAGAAAATATACTATATCCCAGCAAAAGAGGCATATTTTTAAGTTAATATTTACCCGCTACAGGGTAAAAAGTGTTGTTTTTGCAATTTGAAGAAAAGGTATTGTTTAATTATTTTTTTAAATAAACTAAATATTTTTCAAATGGAGAAAAAACCTTCTGGTTTTACCTAAAAAGATCTGTTGCACTGTTAAAAGTTCAGTAAGTGGCTTGATATTTATTTTTAATATATTGTATTATATTTATAAACCTTAAAAACGTTCTCCTGAAAAATCAAGTATTTTGATTTATGACGTTCTTGAAAGGAGTGAGCGATATATAAGAAACGCCAGAAAATATCATATTCATTTTTATTATTTTAGCTTATAATTTGACCAGTTAATTTATTTACAACATTTTGAGTGTGTCCAAATATTTTTTCACAAATCTGTATTATCTCCAATTATAGGAGTAAGAAAAATAACCCCTATAATTGAAGATAATCCAGATTTGTGAAAGAGTATTTTGACACACTCAAAATGTTGTAAAAAAATAAGAATTTTGCACTTTATAAAATCTAAAGACGCAGTGTGTACGTATTAGAAATCTGGCTTAGTTTATGCATTTGCACACTCCAATGTCTCTGTAATGGACTGAACTTGAAAGTGAAACGGAAATTAATGGAAAGGCATAGAAAATACACATTTTATTACATGTATGTTAGTATATCAATCTCGCAAGCAGTTCCATACACACATGCCTGGCGTCTAGAGTCAGAACCAACCACCGTGATCATAGAAAATTATTATGCATGGAATACGGAATTATCTAACGAACCATTACATACTTTTTTTTAAAGTATGCTATATTTTAGCCATATATGCGTCAAGAGAAATGAGTATTCTTTTTATACGAAGGGTTCATATATCGTGGCTAACAAACGGCTAACTAAAATCTAATTAAACTAACTTACTTTGAAGGAATGCAAAGCTGAGATAAGCATTATCGATAAAATTAAGAAAGGTGTGTTGAGATGGTTTGGACATGTGGAACGAATGAGTGAGGAAAGAACGGTAAAACAAATTTATGAGGCGAAAATTAGTGGGAAAAGAAGCAGAGGAAGACCGAGAAAAACATGGCACGATCAGGTATGCCAAATACTTGAAAGTGGTCAGGTTAGGAGTCGTAACAATCGGCGGGTATGTATGAGGAGATGCATGAACGTGGAAGAGGCGAAGAATGTTTGCAAGGACAGAGTGGTGTGGTGTTCTATTCTCTCTGCCTACCCCTGCGGGGAAGCGGCGTGATGGTTAGTTAGTTAGTTAGTTAACTTTGAGCAAAAACTCTTTCCTTGTATGTGAGGTCCGAATCCTGGATTATAATCACATACACAAGAAACGCTAGAAAATATCCTTTTCATTTTATTATTTTTATTTTATTATTTGAGCAATTAATTTATTTATAGCAAGTATGAACACGCTCAAAATGTTGTAAATAAACAATTTCAATAATTGATTCGGCAGACATTAATTGATGTGGTAATATCTGTCAGTGATTAAGGAAACACTTGTTTTTATACGACTTGAGTTTTATTAAGGACTGGAAAAATGGAAAGCAAAGGTGATGAATTTTGAAACAATATATTATTTAATAAATTATTTTAAGAATTTAGGTTTTTTTGGAATTTAAAATTTTATAAATAATTCATAATTTAGCCTTTGTTTGGAACAAGGTGTAATAATTTTAATTTATGAGAGTGGAATGAGTGATTTGTATCTATTGGGTTGATGCAAAAGTTTTGACCGTTTTTTACATATATTTTTTTTTATTTTTTTTTTCTTGTGTATTATTTATTTAATAAATTATATAATTTCCATCAGTTCTTTTAACCTTCTTCCATCTTTCTATCAACTTATTAATACCAGTAGTATAAAATTCCGCGGATTTTAATGCAAAAAATGAAGTAAGGGATGTTTTTACCTGCTCTATTGAATAATTTTTTTCATCATAAATTTTTTTTCGCAGTGATCGGAATAAATAAAAATCAGAAAGAGCAAGATCTGGAAAATACAGTGGATGCTTGATAACATCCCAATTTAACTCATTTAGCTTGTGTTGGGTCATCATAGCCACGTGTGGTCGCGCGTTGTCGTGATGAAACACTGCCCCTTTTCTGTTTACCAATTCTGGTCTATCCTTTTGAAGGACCATGTTCAATTTGGATAATTGCTGACAATATCGTTCTGTTGTACTTGTCTTATCCTGTTCCAAGAGTTCAAAATACACAATACCCTTATTATTCCACCAAACACAAAGTATAACTTTTTTATGGATTTCGGCCTTCGAAGTTGTTAATGGGGCTTGTCCAGGTATAGTCCAATGTCTTTTTCTTGTCACGTTGTTGTACACGACCCATTTCTCATCTCCCGTCACCAAACGATGCAAAAAAGGTTCATGTTTTTGTCTCGCACTCAAAACAACGCGCGTTGAAACACGATCCAATAAATTGGCAGCCGACAATTGATGAGGTATCCAAACGTCGTACCGCGAAACCATTTCCATACGCTTCAAATGTCTTAATGCGATTGTTTGGTTGACTCCCATCATTGACACAATCTCCCTGATGGTTAGACGTGGATTGGTGTCAATTATGACTTTTAATTCGTCGTCATCAGACTTCAATGGCCCCCCGGTACGTGGTTTATCAATGAGTGAAAAATCTCCAGATCGGAATTTTGCAAACCATCTTCGTACCTGTCGAACTTTGATGACATCTGCTCCATACACTTCACAAATGTTTTTGGTTGCCACACTCGCGGTATTGTCTTGACGGAATTCATAAAGTAAACAATACGTAAATGCACTTTATCGAACGACATTTTGAAAAAATACAAGGGGTTATTACTGTACTCTAGCCAGGCCAAAACTAAATAGAAAGTAGAGGGAAAGCATCCTTTATACAATGGAATCATAAAAAAAGAAGATTCGATTCATAATTTATGAAAAAAATTTTTTTTACCTGGGATCATAAAAAACGGTCATTACTTTTGCATCAACCCAATATTATGTGATTTTGTCCGCCTCCGTAGTGTAATGGTCAGCGCACTCGGCTACCGTTCTGGAGGTCCCGGGTTCGATTCCCAGGGGGGTCAAATAAATATAAGTGATTTTTTTCACTGTAATATTTATTCAATATTACCCTGGACTGGTACCTGAAGCGGAGGGCTGATCACCTTTCCTTCATGTGTAGACAATCAAGATAACACTGCGTTTATATAAAGCAGTGCCCTATGCACCATTGGAGTGCGGATAAGGGTTTTATATATATATATATATATATATATATATATATATATATATATATATATATATATATATATATATATATATGTGATTTGCAAATTCCGAAAAATAATTACTAACAAGACCGCTACGATGTTCTTTCATTCTTATCATTAAATTTCTCAAGTGGTATAAAAACACGTGTTTCCTTAATCATTGTAACGTGTCTTACCACAAAGTTAATGCCGAATCAATAAATAAAGTAATATCTGTCCATTGCAATTGAAATTTTACTCGTCAAATATCACTATTCTAAAAGTCTTCTTCGTCGTTCTTGTATATTTCGTTCATCTGGTCACGCTGCATAGAATGTATGCAGAGCCAGCAGACGCCAGTCTACTCTTCAATTGAGGATAATTAAAGCCATCTGCAACTCATTAAAACAATTGCCTTTGTTCACTGCTATCATACTTGACTCTACAAATTACGAAACTATTCCCTTGAATTTGTTCATTAATTTGAAAGGATACTGCCTTGTGGGGCTAATATTGCACTAAATGGTGCAAAGGACACTATAAAATACATGATTCTTGACTGAAAATGAACTTACCATCACGCCGTCTCTCCGCAGGGATGGGCAGAGAGAAAAAAAACGTTACACTTATCTGTCTTTGCAAATAATCTTCACCTCTTCCACGTTTATACATCTCCTCATATGTAGGTACATGGTTGCCGATTATTCAGACTCCTGACCACTACTGCTTTTACTACTGATATCACACCATTCTCTGTAGGTGTAGACAGAGAGGATGGAACGCCACACTCTTCTGCCCTGACATAGCTACCCCCAATACAGGCCCTCCGATTACGTAGATTTTTGATCTGATCACGCCCAAGTATTTGAAATACTTGATCATGCCAAGTTTTACTCAAGCTCTCTCTGATTCTATTCACTCATTTGTTCCGCATCTCCAAAACATCTCAACACGCCCTTCACGGCCTTGCATTATTTCCTTATACCAATCGCATTTCAACAGTCTGTTTTCATCTTTCTTTTGCCAACTCCATGCTTCACCTTCACTCATCACGGTTAGAATCAAGACTTTATTGTGTACTGCCAGTTTGGCTTTTGCTGTTGGATTTTTATTTGCTATAACTGATTTAAGTGCTGGGTTGGCTTGTCTCTGGCCAATGTCTGTACATGACGGATTCGCCAGCTCTTTGTACACGTTGCGTGTGGCAATGAGGATAGCCTGGAATCACTGATTGTAAACGGTAGCCTGGAGGGGAAGAGAGGGAAAGAAAGATCCCCACACGATGCACCGATCAAGTTAAGGCAGCAGCAGGCACCTCGGTGGTTGGAGCGCTACGTGCAGCGCAGTCAAGGGAAAACTGGAGAAGAGTCATTGCTTCCATAAGGGTCACAACCCTCAGTAATGAGGAGTATGACGGAGAAGAGAGATATTAGTGCCCTATTCACTCTTCTTTCTTTACTATATTCTTTATCAGTCTACTTTCATTCATCTGTTTTTTTTCTTTTCCTTTAGATGAGGCTGGAGCATCAGCAGATTGGCAGCCACATTTCTGCGTATTACTGCAGGACAGAGGCTCTCTGGCGACATATCGAAGTGAAGAAATGGCTGTAAGTACTTTCCCATTTTATCACCATCAATACGCCATACGATTTCACTCATAAAATATTTTGACATTTTACTGTTGAAACTATTACATCTTCAAATATTAAATATAAATAATATTTTTTAAATTAAATGCTATTAATATACAAAATTTGGATTACACTAAGTGAACGATGAATGATAATACGAGTGTAACTTATTTGTAATTTATCTAGATTATCTAAACAAAGACCAGTTTTATTTACATGTAAAAATTCTATACTAGTATATTATATGATTTTAAAGTGGTATTACACAAAGTGAACGATGAATGACAAGGAGAGTGTTACTTATTTCTAATCATTCTAGATTATCTAAACAAAGACCAGTTTTATTTACATGTAAAAATTCTATACCAGTATATTATATGATATTAAAGTGGTATTACACAAAGTGAACGATGAATGATAAGGAGAATGTTATATTACCATACCACAAAGTTGACATTGCTTTTAATTAAAAATATATATATTAC